>NW_010400586.1:37467-45201 GCF_000710305.1 Buceros rhinoceros silvestris | reverse complement strand
GCACCCATACCTGGGGCAGGTACCTGTCGCTTGCCAAACGACGGTGTTTTGTATGGCAAATCTTTTAGGAATTGAGCTTTATTGGCAGACCGTGAGGCTTCTTGCGTGGATTTCTGGGGGCTACATTTGGTTCCCTCGGAGGCACCAGGAGAAATTCTCACTGGCAAACATCTCCCAGGCTGTTGTTTTCGGTGAGTTTGGCCTTTTCATAGCTTGTTCCCTGTCAAAGTGACTTGGGTCTTTGATTGCACGTGTTGGGTTTTGTTGTCCTAATAGTTAACCTGTCAGCATTTATTTATTGTCAATATTTCACACCCAGTGGGTAGGCTGAGAGTGTGTGCCATGTCCCCGAGGGGTTTTGTGGATAAAAAACAAAAACAAACCCCAAAACATACAAAAACCACTACAAAGCAACAAAAAAACCCAAAAAATAAACTAAAACTCAACCAACCATCCCAACCCGAAGCCCCGTGAGCACCTGCCTTGTGCCGAAGCCTGATCACCTGCAACATCCACAGAGAGAAGGAACGCTTCAACTACGCGGTTTCTTGGCTACAGCTGTAAAGAACTGGATCCCCAGGAAAGGGGAGGTGGTTAGTTCAGCTGTAGGGGGAGCAGCGTGGGTGGTGGAGGCTGCTGAAGACACAGGGAGCAAAGATACCATGTGATGGACGTTATAAGGGGCAAAGTTTGCTGTGGGAAATACTTTCTAGGCTTTGGTGATTTAAAAGTGGTTTTCTCTTAATTCATAGATCAGACTGATTTTTGGTAGTTTTTGCCCAAAGAAAATTCTGCCTTCTTGCTCAGGTAACTGAGTGCCATGTTAAAGGTTTTTGCAGGAATATGAAGCAGAAGCACAACCGCCCATTGCACACTGTGATATGGAGAAAGGCTGGAGCTGGGTTTCCCATTTGCTACTGGTGGAGTCGCAGCTCATAATCTGCACATCTGTGCTGTGGGTGTGACTTGGATGCTTGGAGAGGCGCTAGTACGTATGGAATGATTTTAGATGGATTTGTCTTCAGCAAATCTAGGGGTATTGTGTAGAAAGAAAATCACTTTTGCGAGGTGGTGGAGGCTCCCAGACCCCCAGAGCTGCAGCCCCAGCAGAGCTTCCCATCGTGGTGGTGTATCCCTGTGAGGACCCCCTTCCTTGGACGCTTGTCTTTGCTGCTGGGTTTTATCCATGCCTGCTGTGGTTGGCCCCTTGCTGGAAGCTGCTCAGTCCCCGCCGAGTCAGGCTGCTCTCCGTTCTGTTGTTGATCCCTTCCCAAAGCTTTCCTCCTTCCCTGGGTCTGGCGGTGTACATACCCCCTCCGGCACCTGGGTGCTTTTGCTCCCCCGGGTCCACGAAGCAGCGAGGGTTTGGTGACATTACTGTCCTAGATACTGTCACTCTGTTTAAACCTGTCGTGCTTTGTGGCTAATGTTAGCGCGATTTCTAAACACCCGTAGAACGTTCAATCTGAATGAAGCCTTTTGTAATTTAAAAGAAATAATAAAGAAAAAAAATCAGTGGTGTATTTTATTTACCTCTACGTGTTTGAGAGAGGAAAAAATAATCCATGTCCCTGACACCTTCAGACAGCTGTAACTGTTGCCTGTCCTGCTTTCTGCTTTTACCTGCTGAAGTCCTTTCCTTCGTACGTGTTCTGGGTAGAGCATCGGATTTCAGGGAGAGCTGGGTGGTTCTGCTGCTGTACCGTGTGGCACAGTGATACTGACAAAACCTTGTTCTATCCTTCCACGATGTTCTTGACTCAAGGCAACCTTGTCGTTCGCTTCTGGGACTTGATTATTTTTCGGAAGTTAAATAGCTGTGATACTTTACCAACAATGTGGGCTTCTTTCCCAAATTCAGTAAAACCAGCCTTTTTGCTGTCGGGAGATCTAAAATGAGAGCGACCCAGTTGCTGTTCTCCTGAACTAATTTCGGAAGGGAACTTGAAGTGCCGCAGGGCAAACTCTGGTTTATTGCAGTATTTTATGTGTTCCAGTGCCACCTTCAGTGGCCTGAGCAACACACAGGCAAAACGACGTCTGGCCTTGGGTTAATGTAACGTAAATTTAAAAGATTTTATTTACATTAAAATAAATGTAAAAGAGAAGTGTAGTTGGTACACAGCACAAGGCCAACTCTGATACGCTTCAGGGATTCCTTTGAATGCCTGCTCCCCCAAATGAAAGGATTGCTCTGTGTGGCAGATGCAGAGGGAGTTTCCTGTGTGGAAAGGAAAACAACCCACCTTAATTAAACTTCCCGCTGAAAAGACATCTGCGGGAGTCAGAGGAGCTTCTCTGCAACTGCCAGCTGTTGAATTTGAATTTTGGGCTCTTATTCATAGAAATCATTGGGGGTTTTCTGAAGTCTTTGCGTGTTCTTTTTTGCCTCCTTTAATTGGTGTCATAATTGCGATACTCAGTGGTTTTAAACGGGTGCAATTCCACTCTGAAGTGGCACAATAGCTTCCCACCTGCATGTGCTGTTCAAGGAGTGCCTTAAGGGACCGGGACAGAAAGTGTGTAGTGAGGTTTTAGGGTCAGTCAATAAAGTAACCAAGTCTGGGGTGGCTTGTTACTCTTTTTCTAAAGATAGTTAGATTTTTTTTTCCACTTTTTTTGTGAAGGGTGAAAAGGAAGAATCAAAAAATCAGGTGAAGGAGGTCTATGAGATCGTGTCATTAATATTTTTGCTTTTTATTGTAGGAATTATTGGAAGTTAATCACCCGTTCTGTGTAGCGGCTACTGGCACAGGCTGGTGTTCAGTGACAAACAATCAAATGAAACCTCTTTCCACATTCAAGGATTACCTCAGAAAGAAAGAAAGAAGTGGTTGATGTGTGTCTATCACCTGTAGACCTCTTGCTTGCTTTCCTCCCTCCCTCTTTCCGTTTCTCTCTCTCCCCTTTGCCTCCAGCCATGCAGGCTGCAGCTACTTAGTTTGTGTCTGCTCCACAGGCATCGCATTCACACAAGCGCTGTCAAGCTGCTGAACTCTTCACCAAAATCCCTTTGCAAATAAGCAGCATATGGGCAACATTTGGGGTACATCCAGAGTTTAGATGTGTGTGTGATTGACTCCTGTGCCGGTTGTGCTCGGTTTTGTGTGTAGCTGTCTAATTTCATTAACGCAGCACTCACAGAGGTTCCACCTGCAGGGCAGGTAGCGGTGGTTGTGAATTCATCACTCTATAACACGGGTGCGGACACAACAAACCTTTTCACCCCAATAAGATGTGATGTGTCGTCTAATATTCTATAACTGTTTTAGCTGAACTCAGTAATCACAGAAAATAAACTCTGTAATTTTACAATAGCTCCTTCTCCCAGAGATTTCCCAATGTACTTGTTGGATACGCAGTTTTGCTAGGAAGTTGCTAGGTAAAGAAAGCAAACTGGACATCCCTCCAATCTACAGTTGCTGATGCCTGGTGCTAGCAAGAAGAGGAACAATTAGCTTGTGTAGGGTAGACGGGGATTGTTTCAGATTTGCTAAGCTGGTGGAGATATAAAGTGGAATTTTGGTTATCCAAAGTCAACAGTAAATCGCTTATTAATCTTAAAGCAGTGTTTGACCCAAATTTATTAAATAATTTTTTCAAACCCATGGAAGTAAATGAGATTTTGGGATCAGCCTGTAGAGGTGATTATTTGAATTCATGGGAAATAGAAATCCTGAGACTTAGCAAATGTTTGGATTAGTGATTAATGAATGTTAAGTCAAGAAATGCAAACTGTTTGTGATTCCCTGCTGAAGTTTCAGGCATCTAAACCCAAGATAAAAGAAGATTCATCATGTGTTAATCAGGCAGAACAAGGAATATCAAAATAGGAGACTTGATGCAAAACCCCCAAATTGTTAATATAAGGAGGAGGGGGAACGATCACGGAAGTCTTGTTGATCGATATTGTGCTGAGGTAAGGGAAATGAGAGGTTTGTTGATGGTTCCAGAGTGCAAGTTGTATGAACTGAATTTACCGCGCAGGGAAAGCTTCAGGCACTGCCGTGCATTCACAGCTGCATTTCCAGTTCAGTTACAGGTCAGGTAAAGTGTCTTCTAACCGGTGACTCTGGCTTTGTGGTTTTCCAGAGAGCTCTGTGACAAGGTTGCTATCGGGGCAGGATTATACTCCCCTCGCCCCCTTAGAGTTTGGGCTGTTGTTGTATTTTTATTACTGAAGAGCAATTCCTTGTAGGGTGTTACTTGAAGTGTGGTGTGCAGGCTCTGATCTGCCACCACCAGTGACAGAAACATTAGGAGGGATATTTTGAATCATCCCCTGAAGGTTTTCAGCATGTCCCCTTTCTAAACTTGGTCAGGAAAGTAGAAGGGCATGCTAGGTAAAATGTCAGAGCTGTTCCTAAACTAGTCCATCCCTGCTTGTGCTGGCTGGTGACTGCCTTGTTACAAGTGTCTGATGTCAAATATCAAGCAAAGACAGCAGCAACCCTGCAAGTCAGGCGGTACCTCATCCAGGCTGAAGCTTGTGTCCCTGATTCATCCTGATGCATGGCAGCGAACGGTGGGTGGGAAAAATCAGTGCATGCAGGGAAATCTTGACTTTAAGAGCCTTCATTTCCATAGTCTTCTGTAAAGAAGAATGGGAAAAATAAGTCTAAACTCCCCAAAACTTGAGTGATGATGACTAAGAAAATGCCCCTGGATGAATAAAGTGTCATTGTAGAATACAGCCTAGCAGCAGAAGTTCTTACAGTTAAAATGATTTAACATGGCACAGCTGGAGTAAAGTTCCAAGCGTCAAATTAACATTTATGTTTTATTTCCAATTTCAATTCCTATACTTTACATTATAACTGCATGAAAGTGCTATTAAGAAGAGCAGAGCCCAGATGTTGCTGCTGCTTGTTATTGTTTATTGTTGTGCAGAAGGAAAATAATATCTGATTTCTGTTAGAAAACATTGTGGAGATAAATGCAAGCATTGGAATTGGATTTAAATGATGTTGCTATAAGCATGCTGCGTTTTCCCTAACCCCCCTATTCCCTAAAACCCCTGTAATGCTTCTAGTACAATATTCTACAGTCTGGTTTACCTGGGCCCCTGCCCGTGTTTGACCAACCTCATGGTGGAAAAGCTTTTTCTCCCAAATCAGAATTTCCCGTGCCTCAATTTTGCTTCTAACTCGCTAATAAATAATATCTTGCCTATACAGGCAAGAAAAAAAAATATTCTTCCCCCTCTTTGACTCACTGCTGTAGCTACACCAAGATGCTGTACACCCGTCTCTAGTTATGCATCGGCAGACGTGTATGATGGAAATGCCTCTGGGATAAATGCGGGTAATTACTGGCTCTTTGATGGAGACCAGGTATGATGGTCATCAAGCCGAGTGGCTGATTTCCATCTTGTTTGTCCTAGGCACAGCCTAACAGGCACTTAACGCGGAATCTGTTAATACGCTCTTAATCATAGTGCATTTTCAAATAGTTTTAAAAATGGCCTACTATAAAATTATGATTTGCTGTTAATATGAAATATCTCTAAAGACAATTTGCTACAAGTTTGGTTACCCGAGGATTGTATTTTGCTTTTACAAAGGGCAGGATTCCTTTGTACGCTGGGGGAAACAACCCAAATAGGTGTAATATCTCACTGGGGAAAATGAGCTACAAGTCCCCACGTTAGCTTCTAGGAGAAGGTGTATCCATAAAAGGCAAAATAGCATTTAAAAGACTTTGAAAAGTCAATTCTCTTTATGGCAAAATTAAGTGCATTTTGTTTTACAGATCTATGAATATTTTCATCTTTCATCTTGATGTGGGATGAAGATAGATACCGAACTACCAAAATTTGCCACTAGGCAACACATCTGAATTTCAATCAATTCTGCTAAGTACCCAGCAGTGAACAGGATTTATTCAATATTTCTCAATGTGCAAGAAAACATGATCTCGAGGCTTAGAGATTGTCAAGTAATTAGTCTGGTTTTTTCCTAGTGTAAACTTTAGAGGAAAACATACTGAGAAGCTCAAAATGTTATGGAAAATAGATTTAATTATTTTATCAGGGCAAAGAGTCATTAGAGATCTAAACAGAGAAAAACTTTTTTATTAGGTTCTTCCGTGAGGATTCTGACTATCTTTGAAAATTACTCTTTATCCCTCAGAGTTCAGTTTAAAGCTAGAGGAAATCTTGTTGAAAATCGGCTTTGACAAGGTCTTCTGCTGGAGCGGTGCGGGTGGGGGTGTGCTTGGCGGTGTTCCTCCCGAGTCACAGCAGCAAAAACGTGGAAGTCGTGGCGATTTTCTCGAGTGACTTCCTTTATAAGAATAAAAATAGGCAGTTAGCTGCGTTCTCTTCCACTCTCCTGCCGCGGGAGTGCTTTGTGCTGAAGCCCTCCAGCTGCTCCCTGTCTCGGGCTGGCTGCCTGGGAAAATGGACCGTGTTTTCCTGCGTCGGGGCTGCGTTACACAACAACTGCAGGCGAGCTGAAAGCTAAAGCTGCTATCGCAATTCTTCACCAGCGGAGAAATATTTGGGCATTTAACGAGAAGTGTCTTGTCCCCCCACGGGCTCTGTTTCTGCTCAGGCCGCAGAATGAGGCTGAGTTTGTCGGACCTCTTCTCTTCCCGTGAAGCTGTGAATAGGTAACCCCACGTGGGCACAGGAAATCCCAGAGCCAGAACTTCCTCGTGACTGTTACCTCTGCTCAGTGCCTGAGCCTTGCGGGAGGAAGTCTTGACTTTATGCTTTCAAAAAGTGGTGGTTGATTTCTGCATTTTATTTGTCAAGAATTGTGGCATCTTGGATAGGAAAGAAGTTGAGACCCGAGCTGGAGTTTGGACGTCTCCGGTAACCAAGCCCTACCACACAGCGGGGTTCTCCTCCGGTGTGAGCTGCCACAGTGCAGTTCTGGAGAAGAGTCCAGAGTGTGCCAGGTGTGCGGTGGCGTGGGGCAGCGCAGCAAGTCCCACAGAAACAAATCCCCTCCTTCTCCCGAGAAAAGGTGGCATCTTAAATAGAAACCAGTCACTTTTTGTGGGGAAATGCTGAATTGAAACTTTAATTGTCTCCCCGCTGCTGTGGAACAGTGGGGGTAGTGATGAGCCACCTTCTTCCCACAGTGAAATGAGAGCTCTGAAATGTTCCTCTTGGGGAGAGGAGAGAGGAGGATGAAAGGCAGCACCCCTTACCCAAGTGCCTCTCAACGAAGGAGTCGCTGCATAAATAAGTGTCGGGTTTCAAACTCTGGTTTTTATCAGCCTAAAAAACCTGCTTCTCTTACTTATTCTTTGCTGTGCTACGGTAAGTGTGTTTGTAGTTTACACGGGTATTTCTATTTGGACGTGGCTTGGCCAAGCAGGAGCTGGTATCTTCTTGTAGTGGTAAAATGAGTGCGAAAATGCCGCCTCCTTTTCCGCTCCCTGTGCCCTGCAAGGTTTTCATGCCTCCACCGTCCCTTCAAGCCAACACCTAGGTGGCTGCTTTTACTTCTAACCCTCTGTTGTCTCACTGACTTTTTTTTTTCTTCTTCTTTTCTTTCTTTGTATCACAGTCTTTAAGCATTTATGTTGGTGCTTTTTTTTAATGTGCAGCTTAGAGACGGTGGATTGTGCAACTGGGGAAAAGCAATAGTAATTTCACATGGGTGGGGTTTTGTGTTTGGTTGGGGTTTTTTAAGTTGCAATATTGTGTGCTGCTAACTGGGCTTTCCTACTGTAGTTATCCTGAGTGGAATATGAAGGGGGGGGGGGGGGGGGGGGGGAGGG
>NW_010400586.1:22701-37374 GCF_000710305.1 Buceros rhinoceros silvestris | reverse complement strand
GGGGGGGGCGGGGGGGTGTGGAATGGGAAGCTTCCACTTGTGCTCAGCAGAGATGGGAACAAGCCTCCAATTTCCAGGAAAAAAAAGTATGATCTAGGAGAAATCATTCTAGTTTTCCAAAGTAACCATCCAAAGTCGTATTGTGGGTGTCTTCAACCTGTTGTGTCAAGTCCCCAAAATCTATCTGCAACCATGAAAAGGCAGGGGATATAAAACACGTGGAGGAGAAGGTGAGCGCATTAGAAACTCCCAAAGTAAGCAGGGTGGAAAGAGATGACACAATTGCTGCTTTGATAAAGCAGATTTACTTGTAATCCCTGGAAATGCGCTGTTTAAAATGTTGTAACATCTCGGCCAGGTCGTAGTGTGGTTTCCTATACCTGCCTCCTGCTGCCAAGAGATTATCTGGAGTCCTGACACCTCAAATCCTGTTAGTACTGCTCTTACCATTAGAAAAGAACAGCTGCTTAAACTCGGTTGCTAAAACAGCTGCTTTCCAAGACACGGATGCTAGTGTAGGGTGTATCTGTTTTAAATAGAAGATATTTAGAAAAGATTCATTAACTGCTTCACATGCTGAATGAAAGATGAAGCAGTGTACGTAGCTCTCCCGCTCTCTAGATGGGTGGGTGTAAAGCAAGAAATACGTAAATGTAGATGAATTTATATAGAGGCACACACTCTCTTATCTTTCGGAAAGTGAAATGTTGCACATTTGTGTGTGTGTCCATGTTAATAGTTCTTGGCTCGTTTAAATCAGGAGGCTCATGCTCAGAATGAGATGGAAAAGTGTTTACTAGGAACTCGTAAGGGATTCCCTCCCCTGTGTCTGTGTTACCTGAACCAAAGCCTACACAGTTTCATACTCGGGTCAGCCTTGTGTTCTGTAAGACCTAGCCCAAAGGATGGGGACGTCTCAGTGGTGGTGAGAGACAGCTATTGTACAGATGTCCTAACCTGTAAATCTAAGAACCTTCGCTGGGACTGGGGAAGCAGCAAAGGAAAGAATTTCTGACAAGGGAAGAAAAACAACACAGGGCAGAGCAAACGCTGTAGAAAAAACCAGCACAGTGTGGCAGATGTCTTCTGGGCTGTCCCCTTGACTTCTAACCCTTGACACGGACACCTCGTCAGTATTATTGTCCAGTGCTGCTGACGACATCACTGCCCTTTTGCATGCTTTCGGTATGTTGTCATAGAATTTGAGCCAAAGATCATCATCTATAAACCTACTCGAGATGCAACTTTCCAGGTTGGAGTTTTTCCTAGGTAGCAGTTTGAGACTTTAGCATATGTAAGATGCTAAATTTATCATGGTTTTATACTCAGGCAAAAGCTGCCTAAAAGCAAGGGAAAGCACCACCCTGACGGGGCTGACTGTCAGCTCTTCGTGTTCTGCAAGAACAGCCTCCGACGTTATCAGCAGTTGTAGCTTTTGTGGTGGCATCTGCTGGAATAAGTGTTGTACTCGCTAAGGAACTTGCCATTTTAGCAGGTAGGAGCATTTTTATAGCAGAGGGGATGAGTATGGCAATAAAACTAGACTGTTACTGCCATCAGCCCTGCTGTCAGGCTTGCTATTGGTGGATAAAGAATGGAAAAGGAGAATGAAGGAGGGATGAATTGCAGCTTTTTTCTTTTCAGATAGAAAACCAGACAATAAAGTACGTAAAATAAGACTTCAGGCTTTCTTCATTGTTATTTGCACATTCAATATCACTTTGGTAGAAATTTCTCATTGTTGTTCTTTAAACTTGTTTAGGATAGTCACAAATTGTACAGAATAGCCGCTTTTGTAATGCCACATAGTCCTTTCTCGGCCAGTGAATGGTTAAAAGCAAAAGTCCTTACTGGGAGGCGAAACTAGAGTATTTGTGCTGTTATCTTTCATGTTTTGCCTTTTTTCATCCTTTATTATTTTTCTGTCTGAGATGAGTACAACAAGACTACCCGAATCTCGCAGCCTATGTTGCTCTTGAGCTGTCGAACTTACCCTCTTTCTTACACCACCACATTTTGCTCTGATGAAAAGACCAAAAGAGAATGTCAAAAAAAAAGACAAACACTGTTTTCTCAAAGTCATCCACGTAATCTAACATTCACTGTATCCAGCCGTCCTGGGACAAGGGGAACGCAGAGGCTGTCTGCTATGACCGTGGGGAAGGAAGGAATGGTCAGAAGTTGTGTCTGTACGTACCAAGGGAACAGTGAAGTAGCTGTGAATTCGGTGTGCTGGTGGCAGGGGGAGGGACACCATAACCTGCTTCCAGAGCTTGTGACCAGCATCTGAAGCCTGAGGAAGTGCCATCTGCCGTGGCTGTCTGCCCGTGAAGTGGCTGAAAGCAGCACAGGAGAAGATGGGGAGTCCAGAAGTTTTCTTTCATAGCATAATCAAAGGCTTTTAAGGGATAAGGATCACAGAGAGATGTGAGGTGAGATATGAAAGAATACTCTTTATGAAAGCTGCCAAGTGATACTGATCAGCTATATTTGGATTAGCCTTCATTCGGATTAGCCCGAGGCCATCAAGGTTTACTTTCCGAAGGCAGAAGCTCAGCAGAAGGAAGTCTTCCATGTATATTGAAAGAGCTGGTTTTTTACCCCATATTTAAAAGCTATTTTTGTCCTCTCAGACTGGGAAAAATCATCCCCTTGACTCTGCTGGTGACAAGCTGTTGATGGGTGCAGCTCCTTTAATTTGTGATGACATGTTGATGTGAAGAAGGGATTAAGGACAATTTAGTCATTTATTTTATGAATACAAAATCCGTGTTGCCACAGTGCTAAGTAACAGCAGTTGCCGACAAGCACTGGCAGCAGTGCTGCTGTGTGGCTGTGATCTGTCATCGTTTTGCTTGTGGTACCAGCAGAATAAACCTGTCAAATGCACCTTCCTCTAGGTGACTTTGTGCCCCACATTTGCTATGGACACCAAGGGAGTGGTCCCGCAGGTGTTCCCAGTTAGGTGTGCGTCAGTGGGTTTTGTCTCTCAACTCGTTGCCCAGTGATTGCTGCTACGTTCAGTGAAGGAAACCTCCATCGCATGGAGGGAACGGCTCACTCTCTGGGATTATCACTTCTGGGATAATGTCGGTTTGGACAGGAGGGATTTTACAGCAGTGACATCTCACCTCTGCAAGCAGCAACCGCACTCAGCGCTGATCTGGGAGTCAGATCTGGGAATGTGATTAATTCCTCTTCTACCTGTAGAAAAAAACTGTTAGCTCTTGCATGCTTACATCTAAAATTGATTCTGTTCTCGGACTTCAGTCTGAATCTTGTAAGTAGACATGAATAACTATCACCACGCTCCTCCTCAGCAGATCTCTGGGCGCTTTAAGAAAATTGATTATAATATTATTCCCTCTTCACAGATGTGAAAATAGAGACAAAGCAAGTCTTACAAACCCAGCCACTGGAAAAACGTTTCCACGAGCTTGGTAAAACACTGAACAGGGGCTGCACAGAGCAGCTGTGCATTCTCCATCCTTGGATGGATTCAGGTGTCCAGAACCCCCGCGCTTTGTTTGGTCTCCACCGTGTCATGCAAGGTAAACATACATTTCCCATTAAAGAGGGAGAAATTAGTCTTCTTTGGTACTTTTTATTTTGCCTGGACAGTATGGGAGAGGGCTTGAAACAAAGTCCCAACTGCAGCCAGCTCTGTGTCCGTCCATTTCTTGATAGCCAGCAGAGCTGGTGCAGGAGGTGAGGGCGGTGTGAAAGGAGCATGACTGCAGGGCAAAAGAGCCTTCACTGAAGAGTTTACATGCAGACAGAGCAAACACAAACTGCATCCTGCATCTGTGAAATCCAATTGCACCGCGTTTTACAGACACTCTGCTAACATAATTGAGTAATTCTGTTTATACAGAAATCGTTCCTGCAGCTAGTTTGCTCAGTCAGGGATCTAATGTCAGTGGTAACCATGGCACCATGCTCTCTGTGTTCATCAGGCTTCTCACGCTGTGTTTTGTGCTGGCCTATAAAAATAAAACCCAAATCAGATCCTTATCTTTGTCTTCTGACTGTTGTGGGGTATGGGTAGCAATCCAGACTGTTGGGTTTGCGCCATGAAGTATTGGTGATGGAGACAGAGGCCGTTTCATGACCAGTCCAAGTGCTGGCCAGCACAGACGTACCTGCTGTGCTTGTGTTAGGGGTGTCCCTGGGGCATCGGGCAGCTGCTGAAAGCTAGGGGAGCTCCCGCAGGCCCGCTGGGGCTGCTGCACTGCCTGGCAGGAAACACTGACTTTTCGGTGCCATCTCCAAGGAGCGGTTTATGTTATCCAGCGATGGCTTTCTGGAAAAGACAGGTAAATTCTCCTCCTAGGAGACTGTCCTCATCGCTAGGTTAGTGAGCTTTACACCCCTATGCTTTGCTCCTCATACGTTTTCAGGATGGTTTTCTAAGGTGAAGTGGCAGTGCCCAATTATCAGTTTAGCTGTAAATTTTCTTCCGTATTTCTCAGTGGTTTAATGAAGATTAGTTGTAGATGTTGCTTTTCCTGTAGAGACATTCTCTTCCCTAGGTAAAATTAAACAAAAATGAGGTGGTTTTGTCAGAAATAAACATTGCCCACATTTTTCATAGGCTTGTTCAAGACTGAACCTCAATAGGTTTTTCACTGAAAACTTCAGCAGCTTTCAAGTGAGCAGGGGCCAGCGGCTTTAGCAAAGCCGAAAGAAATGTCTAGAACTGAGGAGGAGCCCCTCAAAGAATTGTTTTGAGACCAGAAGGTATTCAATCCTCCTCTCTGTTTGTGCCTCAATTCATTGCCTGGATACATCTCTACTTGCATTTTTGACCAAACATGGATTGCTAGAGTAAAATAAAGTATAAAGCTCCAGTCTAATGCTTGCAGAAATGCCCCAATTTCTGTTAAAGAGCAGCTATTTGCTTTGAGCCTGTGTGCCTGCCATTGGCTGACAGGAATCAGATCTTGCCTCAGAATTTCCTTAAGTTGAACATTCCTTTAACAAGAGAGAAAGAGCTGTATCATTGGATGGCATTCTACTGAAAAAATTGAGCTTTTACTCAGTTAATAATAAAAAGAATATTTCCTTGGGCTTTCCCTTATACTGAAACACGATGTGCACAGATGAGTTAGCTCTGGAAGACAGATGTTCACATGTGAGGGACAAAGTTTTGGAAGCCTGTAGCCACATTATCCTGAATAGCAAAGCGCGTTTCTGATGGGATTGTACACAAACCAAGTGTCTTTCTGGCGATTACTGCCTCTCAGGGCCTGAGAAGCGCATTAATACTGATCAAGCTGCGTTACGGAAATAGAACGTTTTCACAGGGTGGGAGCTGCTTTGCCAGCAGCACTGTGGTGGGTACTGGGAACTGTTTCAAGCTGCTTAGCATGGGTGAATGAGAATTATGAAGCATAAACGTTACGTTTTTTAAAAGAGGATGGTTCTGCCCGTCTTGTTGATGTTGAGCTGTAACAAGATATGTGTTAGCAATTTTGATGTTAATTATATAACGTCAGGCTTGCCACTTGTTCTACCTGCCCCCCTCCCCCTTTTGTTTTAACCTACCTTTAAGCTAATGAGCTGTGGAATTCCACAGTGATTGATGTCTGTTAGGGTCGTAACTCGGCATGTCTGCCATGTGGGATCACTCGGTGTGAGGCAAAGGAGAATTGTGCTTGTTCTTAAATGGTACGAAGAATGCAGAAAGGTTTATGTAACTTTTTCCAGTGACAGCAGTAAATCATTTCCATATCTCTGGTTATATATAACATTTTCCTGGCTTGCACTCTAAAACCTGGCTATCAAAAGCATTTACTCATGGGCTTTACCTAAAAACTGATATGACAGAAGTAACTTCATTTTTTTAAAAACAAAACTAAGACCTACACTAAGGAGTTGCCACTAAAATACTTATTGCTGTTCTATTAGAAGAGAATTCTGTGTTTTACTCCCTGCACGTGGTTATGAGATGAGCGGTGAGGAGATTTTCTAGAAGAGCCCACAAACAGAAGAATATTACACCCAGACACTGATTCTTCGTTAAGCATTTTAAAGACATCTACATAGCACTGACAAAACTAGAAGGAACAATGTACTTTCAGGACTAACGTGTAATACTAACAGTTATAACAACTGCAAATTGTCCCAGAGAAGCCAGAGAACCTGGAAATGATCAGAAGGGAATTGGGTTAGATGTGCTGGCAGAGGGGACATCTGAAGTCATAGATGAAAATTTACAGAGATTAGAAAGCGAGCGTGAATCAGTGCAGGTGGGCAGCTCCCCGATTCTGTCAGCCCTGGGCGTGCTGGCAGCGTTCCTGGAGCTGTTACCTCCAAGCAAACCTGGGGAAGGGCTGTGGGAAGCTCACACTGTTCCACAACTGAGTCACGGATCAATAAAATAAGTTACACTACACTGTCAGCAGATGTTCCCTTAGCAGAGGTGGAAGACTCAAATCGGATTAAAACACTAGTAGCATTAATATCTGATTTTCCACCGGCAAACGGTTCTAGTGTCCCAAACAGCAGGTAGCTTCTGAACTTTGTTTTCCCCAAGGGTCAGAAGTGAACGGAGTCACACCTACTGCGGGACTCCGCAATTTTCTGGAGGCTGGCACCCAAACACCTTCCTCAGAGTTTTCTTCCCAGTCCCGTTCCCATGTTACAGAGCTTTCACTGGACAGCGGCTCGTGCCCCTCAGTTCCTGTGCCTGCCGAAACCATCTTCGTGTTTTCTATCAGTTAGGTTTGAGTAAGCAAATGGAAACTTCACACAAAACCTGGCAGTTGATTGAGCTGACCCGATGTCATTCAGTGGTTTGAAACGCAGCTTTAGGTTAAAACAAACGTACTTTCTGTTGACGGTTTGGATTGGCAGCAAGAGCACTAACCTGCTAGAAGAGAGCTGGCAGGATGTACAATTGCACACTCCGATAGTTCCCAGGACATTTGCAGACCAACTTCGCAAAACAAACAGTTCCAGGTGATGTGGTCTGATGTGTTGCTTGAGGGTGGGAGGGCAGCCTGAACTTCATCTCTTGCATCGCCTGCGGGGTTTCCCTCGGCGACTCCAGTGGTTTCATTTCCTTTCCTTACCCCAGTACCCTTCCCCGGGGCACCCCAACGTTGCCTAGCATATTTCCCTCCTGATTTATGTGCAGTATTTCTGGTCTTTATTGCCGGAAAGAAACCATGTCAAATTTTCCTTTAACTCTCTCACTGGAAGGAAAAAGTGGAACAAGGTAAAGAACAGAGATGAATTTCACCATCCTTTTGCCGCGTTCTCTCTTGTCTCTGATTACCATGTACCACCTCTTGCTGTTCTGTGGGAATGTATAGAATGAAATCTTCTCCTTTTGATGAAACACCAACAAAGCCGCAGGCTGGCAGCGCACAAACGTAGCGGCTGGCAGTCCTTTTCTATTCCTACACACACACACAGAGGCATGAATCTTCACGAGGGTGGTGGCAAGATTTTCACAAGATAAATCGTTTGAGAACAGAACCAAACCCACGCTACTAAGGCTTAATTAATTATATTAAAAATAATGATTTAATTATGAACTGGTATTAACGAGTGGAACAACTTACTGCCACCTGCCGCCTGGAATTGTTTTCAGGAAAGCCGAGGCATTTTTGAAACTGCCGACAGGGATTTGAGCGTGGTCTTTTCCGTGTGGTGTGAGCCCCTGGTGTCACATCGCTCACCTACAGCAGGTGAGGTAAGGACCGGTTGCTGCAGAGTTTGCACTTTGCTGCTGGACGTTGTTGGCGGCACAGAAGCCGCCGGACTCTGAGTGCAGCTGCTCGGGTGCAGCTGAGCGCTCTCTCTGCCAACGGTGAGGCCCTGTCTTCTGCTGGCTCTTGGGTCTCTTGTCACCACTCCGATTTCTTTGCTGTGGTGTTAGTAACAGCAGCAGCAGAAGAGGTGTTTGGCTTTTGTGGTAGAGAGGAGTGGTCCCTCGGTGGGCCAGGTTTGTGTTTGTTCCTCCCGCTGATTAATCTGCACTGGTGAAAATCAAAATACAGACGATTTGGTAAAATTGCC
The DNA here is from genome assembly GCF_000710305.1 of Buceros rhinoceros silvestris. Lineage (NCBI taxonomy): Eukaryota > Metazoa > Chordata > Aves > Bucerotiformes > Bucerotidae > Buceros > Buceros rhinoceros. The sequence goes on along the minus strand of NW_010400586.1, from coordinate 29,346 downwards.
ATCAGATTTGAAAATCAAATTACTCCTATCTGGCTATAAAGGTGCTTTCTAAATATCTTGATGCTTTCAAATGACTCCACTGACTCCCTAAACCTGCAGTTGTGTTTAGGGAGAGTTGTGGTTTGAATTTCTGTGTGCACGTTCAGTCAAAGAGAAATCACGCAGGAGGTAAAGAAGCAGCAAGGAGGGAAGAAATTAAATTTAAAAGGTGCAAGAAAATAACGAAAATGTTGATAAAGACAAAATGCTTGTATCTGGGATGGCATTTAATATGCAGAGAATAGCCCTGCTGGGTCCTTTTCTAATCGACCACTCGTGGCCTGTGGAGAAGACCCGGCGCTGCCACCACTAGAGGGTCCCCTCGCATTTAACATCCAGCCCCTTGCTTTGCATCCCCCCATCACAGCCAGGCGGAACAAGTGCGACCTGCTGGGGAGGCCAGGGAGAGGCATTTTCAAAAGAGACTGAAAACATTCAAGGTGTCATTTTTAAACGTGAATTAGAACTTCAAGATGAAGTTATTCTTAATTTTGAAACTTGTTGGCACCTCAAATAAAGGAAATCTCTGCCATCCTAATCCAGGCAGTCGTTTTCGTTTATTTAATTCTCACAATACTGATCGCTATCTGAAGCATTCCTTGTTTTCTCAGGGTTTACTCAATCAAGATGTTTGGAAATCGTTCTGGATGTAGTTACAGTTGCTTTGAGGGTACTGAAAAAAACTGGGGGAGGTGTTTAAAATATTCACCGCTGGCCTAATTCCGCAGCAGCTGAAGACTTCTCCTGAAGGAGCATCGTTGGGCGTCACTAATTGCAAAATCATCCTCTTTCGCCTCCTCTCCCGGTGCTGAAGCAAGAGTGATTCCAAGTCAGTGCCAGCACTTATGCAAAATAAAAATAGACTGAATGCTAATGCATGGTTACAGGGTACCTATTACTATAGCCTGTAATTTAGGAAGGAAAATGTAAAGTTTTACGGATGCACCAGGCAGCAATAAATATGACTCAATCAGATCTTGCCTGCATGGCAAAATATTAGTCAAAGAGAGGAATGAAAGTTCTGAAGTTAGGAAAGGTGGAGGGTGTGGCGGAAACCAGGTGAGGAAGACGCAGTGCACAGCTGGGGAGGAAGGCCCCTAGTGCCACAGTGAAAGAAGTGGTGGGAATCGCTAGTGAGTCTGCAGCTGCTAAAGGCCAGAGCTATTAACAGATTGGAGAGAGAGCCTGAGCAGAAAGGTTGTCTGAAATACGGGAGGAAGTGGGAAATTAAGTGTTCTGTAAAGGAGTTCAGGGGATAATTGGGCGGTGTTGAGTGAGCAAAGGGACTGGCAAATCATGTCTGTGTAAATACAGAGCCTGGTAAAATCACAGTTCGTAAACACTAACTCTCCAAAACGTTTAATCCTGAGCAATGAAAACTGCAGGGTGAATTTGTGTGACAAGTATCGTATCAAGGCCGATATTGCTTACGGCCACTATTTGGGTCCCCTTATGGTATTGAATAAGAGAAATATCGTTGCCTTGATGGAGTTTGTGGCAGCTTTGCAGTGGACCTCACTGGGTTAAGGACCTTGCTGTGTACTTTTAAGGAAAAGAGCAACGTAATGCATGTTTGTGGTTAATGAGATCACGTGTCTAATGAAAGCATCACGTCTGGAATCACAGGTTGCCTCTGGAGAAGAAATCCAGTCTTCCCCCGATAGTTAATCACCCTCCACGGAAAAGCCAGGGGTGTCAGATACCTTCCGTTTTGGGGTATTGGGATTAGCTGTCTAAATCTAAACACTCTAGGTCTGTGCACAAGAAGATACAGAGTTTTTTGGTGTGGGGGGAACCAACAACAAAAAAATCTAAGGCAGCATATATCAGCATTTCAGCAGATCAGACTGTAGCGTAAACTTTTTACTAAATAAAAATACAGTAATTTAGGTACTTTGTCTTCCAATCTGATGAGCAGTGGTGAGAAGAAACCGCACGTTGTGGGGTTTTAGCTCATGAGGGAGGATCATTGCTTGGAGGATCTGCTCACCTTAGTGGTGAACAAAGTACCCCTGCAGGTCTTTGTTGATGTGCATCACTTACAGGATGGGTCTTTAACACATCATTTGCTTTTCAAACATGTAAATATGTTTAAAACACGTGGAACATACATTGTGTCAGTCCTTTGTTGTTACCTGCAGCCGTTACATTTTGGGTACGGGCTGTTTGGAGTAGCTGGTGACTCATCCTCTAGTAAGTGAAGAGTTCTCCTTATTCCTTACCACATTTTGACTATTTTGTCTCAATTGCTTTCCCTGAACAGAAGCCAATTTTAATTTAAGCATGGCTCAAGAAAATGCAATGTACAGGCTGCTTTTTCTTAGCTAAGTGAAAATCTCCATCCCTAGGTACATTTAGATGTAAAGTTGATGAGCTGCAGCTCTCTTCTCACCCGCTAAGGATGCCAAAATTTTCTACAGAGCCACAATTTTTCTCCTGCCTGTCCTTACCTGCTGACTTTTTGTGCTTTAACCTGCTATATTATTGTTTCTAAAATTTTTGTTGGTGCTAGTCGAGATCTTTTGCCACCCAAATGTATATTCTGGTCCAATTTTCTACTGATATTTGATATTTTCACCCCAGCAAACCAGAGCATGGTGTTCCTTGCCTAGTTCTGTCTCTGCTCTTAGTTTAGAGTTGCCGGTGAGGACTGTCTGGACCTCAAGAAAAACCTCTCTGTAGTGTTTCATACTACACAGAAGTTCATTGCTCGTTGTAGGGTTTACATGTCTCTGCTTCCCCCAGTCCATAACCTCTGGAGACACCTTACCTGGTGCCTGGTAGCCACTGATCAGCTCTGGCTGCCTCCTTTGCCTTTTGACTCTGTCCTTGTTTTGGTGACAAAGCTTACGTCCACAAAGCACAACTTGGCCCCACATCAGGCTATACGACCCGAGCTGCAGACCTGCTGGCATTGCCCTTCCAGAAACACAGGAGCCAGCTGTCCCCTAGAGGCTAAGGAAGAAACAAACCAACAGTTTTTCCTGGAATCTGAGTGTCTTTAGGTATTTTTACAGGAGAGTGTATTGTGTTGTGTCAGCACACCAAGTGCAGCACAGTGTTGTACAGGGTGTTGTTTGGATTGTCTCATTCCCAGATCCCTGAGTGACTGTGCCTTTCTTTGGGTGAAAAATTATGAAATGCACATTTTTGCAGACCAGCTATCTGTCACTGAGAAAACCCATGAATAATTCTGAGTGAGAAACGAAAGTCCCGAGGACTTTGCTGTCTGCTCGCAAGCAGAAGTTTCTCTGAATAAATAATTGGTTGGGAATCAGCCTGCCACTCAACTTGTTACCAAATCCTTCTCAAAAGGAAACTTTGGCCTTATGGGAAACTACTCACAGGTACAAGTTTTTGGAACGCAGCTCAGAATATTAAATTTAAATCAATGAAAACAAAGTATTATTATGTATCGAGCAGCGAACAAGAGGAAGGACAAAATGCAGGCGTTTAGCGACAGGCTGTTAGACCGTACGGCTGTGCTATCAAAGCAGGTGTTGACAGAGGAAAGCTGAATCAGATACACCGCTGGTGGCACTATCGTTTCTTTGCACTTTCAAAAGTATAAAGAAATGGCTACTGGCACAAGCTTCTGGCATTGCTCTGTTGACTGCTGTCCCACCATGGGACAGGCAACAGCGTGCCCAGGAAGGAAGCCGTGGGCTTGGAGTACCTTTGCGCTGGAGAAGTCCATGGCTGCTGATCAGTCTCTGTGTTCTTCCAGCTCGCAAAGAGAGCGAAGCCATTCCCTGGGGCGGCTCCTACTGAAACGCAGGAGAGAAGTGGCAAGATGTCATTTCTTCCTTGCATCCGGAGTTGTACTAATTATTTTTGTGTCGGGCAAACAAGGTTACCACAAGCTGCAGGAGGACCCAAGCGTGTTTTGTCCCTGATGGGGAGGGGTTGGTCCTTTGCTGCTGCTCAGAGCCCTCCTAAGCAAAGAGGTGGGAGATTTTATCCTGGCCTCCAACTGGAACGTGCTCGAGGGGAAAGGCATGACCTGTGGGCACCTTGAGACATCTCGGGAGCAATACTGAACGGGGACTCTTTAAAACGCGATAAGGTGAAGGAAGCACTGCGAGACAGCAGACTCCTCAGGCCGAGGTTTGCAGCTCCCCAGCGCAGTCCAAGGTGCCGCAGTGTTGTTGCTATCAGTGGTACAACAGCCTGAAATGTTCACAGCTTTGCTTTCAGGTGTCAGGCTGAGTTTGCAGAGCTGACGGTTAGAGAAGTCACCTTTTCTTTCCGAGGCACAGGCAGCAAAATACTTTTGTCATTTGTGTTACTTCTCCGAGGAAAAAATTCTTCTACAAAAGCCCCGCTCTCAGTGGTGAAAAGTGGAGGGAGTTCCGTACCTCCCGTGAAATCTCACAGGCTGTGGCACAGTGTTGCTGTCACTGTCAAGCGCTGTTGTCCTGTCACCTCACCCCGTTTACAAGTTTGGACACTTCCTATTTCCGTGGCAGATGGACGAGCTGAGGACAAATAGGGAGAGCAGCAGCAGGTCCTGGAACAAGCTTCTTTCACTTTGCAGTTGTCTTATTTCAAGTACTACTCGAGGAGTTTTGGTAGGTGTCTGTAAACATGTGGGGCTTCCACGGGGTTCTCGGAGCTGCAGTGCTTTGGCAGAGATGTGATGCCTCAAATTTGGGGGATTTTAACTTCGTAACTGATTTTTTTTTTTTCCCCAGGCACTCCTGGTGAAAAAACAAAGTACCATGCTGCACGCACCCTGTCGTAGCTTTGTGCGTGAGGGTGAACCCTGCACACCTCTATTCCTCACAACACTGCTTCAGCTGAGCAGTCAGAGCAGTGCTCCCATCCTTTTCTTTTTATGAGCAGGTCTGACCACAGGCTAATGGCTCTAGCTTTGTCTACCCAATTACGTGCTATTCATCTTCATTTCTAGAAGGGAAGGTGCTGCCTGCAGCCTGGGAAGCCTGGGCATCATCCACAACCCCAGTGCAAATCACAACCAGGGCTTCATGCAAGGTTTCTGCACCTGAAGTTTCTTTACTGATCTAAACAACGGGGCGAAAAAAAAAAAAAAAAAAAAAAAAAAAAAAAAAAAAAAAAAAAAAAAAAAAAAAAAAAAAAAAAAAAAAGCAGCTTTGTTGTCCTAAGCAAAGAATATAATAATTTATGCTTCCTGTTAGCTACCCGATGATACAATCAGTTAAAGAGGTTTCAGTATTTAATTATTACAGAGAACTCATTCGCGGATCATGTGTATTGAAAGACACCCAAGAGATGCAAAGAAACCAACATACCATTAGTGGTCTTTAGGTCCTTCCACCCGCGGTTGGACACAGCTCCTCAACAGCTGCTGCCCAGAGTCTAAGCCAACGACCCAACCTTCTGTCCGTGCTGTCGCCGGCCCCTCTGACCAGGCGCAGTCCCAATGGGGCCAAGGAGATCAAGCAGCAAGCAGGCTCTGTTCTGCTCCCGCGCTTCACGTGCGAGCAGAGTTTGTCAAGCAGCACCGGCCGGAACCGTATCCTCTGTGTCGGAGTGATGGATATGGACCGCCAAAGATTTCCAAAGCATAAATAATTCAGCTCGCTCCTTTCTAGGTGAAGGGGAAGAGTTGCTGAAGGCCCAGCTCTTGATGGATGTTCAGGGTGTTAACCCAGCTGCACTTGGTCTCTTTCTGTGACATTGTGGCAGAAGTTGCCCTCAGATGGCTTTATATTTGCATTTTTATTAAATATTTATTGTTCCTCCTCCTGCAAGGAACCATTATGTGGTAAACATCCTATATAGTTTTATATTCCCATTTTCTCCTAGTTTACATGCTACTGCCTGAAATAAACATACTCAATCATAAAAAAAAAAAAATTCCGAGGTTATTTGAGCATTTTCTTTCCCAAGGTTTCATCCAATTAGCATTTGTTTTTTCTAATATATGATAATTTCCCTGAAAACGGGGGAAAAGTAAAGAGAAGAAGCAGGGCAGATATTTATAAGCCAGTGCCAAAACATGCCAGTAATAGTAATGCTGTGCACTCCGTGTGCCTCTCCTCTGAGTACCTTAAAATGCAGGACATAAATTAATTATAGATGCACCTTCCCCAGTCTCTCTGAAGGAGGTTCTGCTAATTGAACTTCACAGACAAAGCAACTGAATGGCAAAGGTATGTATTTCAAAACCCATCTTCCCTAATAAGTCCTTTAATAAATTTATTAGCTGTATCAGCAAATGCACTTTAATTTAATACAAGAATACGAGTGCGGTCTGTAGAGAGGGCCCACTGGTGCCCTGCCTGAAGGGATAGGATAGAAAACTTGTTCACAGAAAGGTTTGTGGTCAATCCTCGATGTGATTTTTAAAGCTATCCCACAGAGAAAATGAGCCCTGAGCCGCCGCTCCTCTCCCGCGTAGCCCTGAAGCGTGAGCGTGCCACTGGGTGATGTGGTGGCACCGCTTTGCCAGGCTTCGGGGAAGGAGCCACAAGGCAAATCTCTTTTGTATCAGAGAAAGCCGGGAGTGAAAATCAATCCTGTGCCCATTGAGCGCTCTCGGCTTAAACAGCGCTATCTCAAATGCTCGCTCTGACGAAGCACAGCAATCTCGGATGGCTCTTGGGAGAGGAACGGGGGGGG
>NW_010400586.1:22418-22669 GCF_000710305.1 Buceros rhinoceros silvestris | reverse complement strand
CTGGTGTGAAAATCAATCCTGTGCGCATTGAGCGCTTGCGGCTTAAACAGCGCTATCTCAAATTCTCTCTCTGACGAAGCACAGCAATCTCGGATGGCTCTTGGGAGAGTACCGGAGCGTCTTCCAGTGCAAGAGGCCACTAGGAGCTCCATGCCCAGCTGTTGCTCCCATGGAGCTGCAGTCGGTGGAGCTCCATGCAGAACGGGATCCTCCACGTAGGAGCAGTGGCAGCCACTGGCCGCAAACAGTAA
>NW_010400586.1:7448-22369 GCF_000710305.1 Buceros rhinoceros silvestris | reverse complement strand
CCATGCGAAGCGGCATCCCCCACGTAGGAGCAGTGGCAGCAACTGGCTGAAAACAGTAACAGCACCCAGCCCCGAGATCCAGAATGCCGCGATTTAACTGTGAAGAAGTTTGTCTGATGCTGCTACAGCATCTTTTTGTGCTGCTCCATCTATTCCCTTTCTTTTAGTGACTGAGGACTGAGGTAGTTCGACAGAAGTACTGTTGTTGTTGTTGTTGTTGTTTGCAGAGAGAAGGAAGAATGTTGTCCCGGTGCTTGTTTGCTCGATTCTGTCGCAGAGAAGATACTTTGCTGTAGCCCTGTCTGCGGGGCAGCTGCAGGATTAGACCCAGAAGAGTTAGCCTCCAGGATCAAAAAATGGGGACTGCAGAGAGCTCAGAGGCCGGGAACTGACACGGAGCAATGATTACTGCAGATGGGTTAAAAAGGAAGAATTGTTAATAAAAAAAAAAGAGCGAGAGGTGGAGGGGGAGCTGTAGAGGCGCTGGTGGGTTTCGCGCGGTTGGATTGATGATGAAAGCACAGCCTCCGCGGGGCAACTGCTGTAAATGAAGTTGGCGAGCGAGAGGCAGAGTCCTGGCTGTTATAAGTGCATGAGCTTCCAGGGGCTTGTTTTCAGTAAATGCCCACAAGGAGAACGAGCTGATGAAACGCCGGTGGGTTTTGTGCTTTTGCGTTTGCTAATTCACATTGAAAACCAGGGGTCTGAGGTTCCGTTGGATTGCAACTTTTATTGCAAGTGTATCTCCTAGGATAACGAGTTCCAAACCAGGCACTCTTGTCTTGCTGGAATATTTCTTGCCCAGATCTATCCCATGCACTCATTAAACTGCTGTAAGTGTTCTTTGAGAACCCATAGATTTTTTTACTGCCCTGTTAAATCTAAATTAAATGCTTTTCTGAGGCATTTATAGAGCTACCATTTGCTCCAGCAGGGAATATGCAAAAGAACTGTTTTAAAAGAAATCAGGGCATATTCTCAGGAACGCTTTCATAAAGGCAGAGAAAAGCCAGTACCGCACTGGGCATCGCTGCAGGTGTTCCTGGGCTCTGCTGCGTGACTGTGGTGCTGCTGATTAAAGAGCCTTGCTAAAGTTGGATGGGAGCCATGAGCAGTTCTGCTTTACAGCAGAACTGACAAACAGGATTCAAATTGTGCCCTTGTTCAAATTCGCCCAAACCCTCTCTTGTCAGGTCACTGCTGTCACTGGGGAAGCTGCCGAACAGCTCTGTGCCTCTGCCTTGAGCTGCCTTCCCCAACGGGACTGCTCGGACATTGCTGCCTCTTCGGGTATATCCACTTTTTAAGTGTTGTGGGAAACTGTGTGAATAACAGTAGTTTGCTCACATATCTGGGGCCCCTCTTCTGAATCGTCACTGCAGGGCATGGTCGTGTTGAAGGAGGGTAGAGGCTGTCACGTCCAATAACGCCTAAAGCTGCTGTCTCTGTCTAATCGGGGTTGTAGGGCTGTTGCCGCCGCAGCGATGAAGTGAGAGCGTTCAGGCAGCTGATGGGGCAAGTGAACGGGTATCGCTATTAAAAGGGATCGCGAGGAGAGAGAGAGATTTTGCTGTTCATCTCCACCCATGCTTTTACTACCAGGTGCTCTTGAAAGGTTCCTTATTGGATCTGCTGCAATGAACCGAGGGTGTTCTCCCCTTTGGGCTTACAGCTGTGGCAGGAATGTCTCTCCTCTGTCGGAGCTGTGTTCAGGATGGAGGTTCGGGGAGTTTGCACTGCTGGAGGTGGGTTTTTTCAGTGTAATTCTGACTTTATCCTGCTTAGAAACTCTCCACAGGTGTAAACTGTGGACCAAATCCTGTCCCTATGAAATCCCTGTGAGATGGGCTGTTGATGTGGGGTTAGGGTGTCGCAGGGAACGTCCTTTTGCCTTTTGGTCACTTTGACACAACTGCCTGAATTGTTTAAAAAAGGAAAAGGCAGCAGCAGCACAGAATGTCACAACCTGCTCATTTTATTGGCAACGGATGCTGACTTGGTCCTTGGGTGTATTTGCTCTTATGACACAGTAGCAAACACCTTGCCACCGTCCTTGCTATTTCAGTGCTGATGTTTCAGTTTAAACCACTTTTTTTTTTTTTTTGAGTGGATGAAGCAGTTCTCCCTAATAACCGCATCAGGGTTACTATGGCTACAGCTTTGCCTTGTGGGGTTTAGAACATGAAAAACAGAAAAATTAGTCCCAAAGTCGCTGTTAAATGTTATTAATAAAACCAGTCAGCGATGGATCTATCGATCAGCTCCCTTCCACATCTCGGACCACTGTCTGAAGTGAATCTATTCCGTCAGTCACCTGCCTTTCGTTCCTCGGTGGGTATCTCACCTACTTCACGCACTCAGGAATCAGGAACATGTGGTGTGTTCGAGATTTCTCTTGGCTCAGAGCAGAACTCGTGGTGTGGCTACGTCTGCGATTAATGCGTTAAGTTCTTCAACACCTTTTTGCCTTTTCCCTGTCTCTCCCTTGGACTGGGTGGAAGACTCAGGTACAGGGAATGTTGAGTGTCTTTGAGTTGGCTTTTCTCTTCTAAGCAGCTAAATTCAAGGTAGTGTGAATTCCTGAAACTTGAGTATGAGGCTTAGGGGTTGGGTTTTTTTTTTTCTTTCCTTTTTTTTCCAGGTATTTCATATTTTTCTGGAAGTGAAGGCATTTTTTGCAAGGTGTGCGAGAGCACCCCAGTTTAAAAAAAAAAAACAAAAACAGAAAACCTCTAACTGAACACCTGTATCTTACTGATATCCCATGATACAGTGATTCATCTGATTCATCCTGTGCCCTCAAGATACTTGACAAACTAGCTGTAATTCCTCCTGAACATTCAGAGCAGGTGGTTACATTCCTGTTCTTGTTTTGCTGGCTAAGTGTGGTGGCAGCTGCTTGTGCAAATATTGGTGATTTCGGGCTTGAGAAGAATGTGGCAGCCAGTAAAACACACGTGCTGGGGTAGTGAACGCAACTGCAGCCGAGTGACTGAAAGTTCCAACAGTGTGATGCTCACAGCTGATTTGGTGCGGTGATGGCAAGGTCTCACAGTACCTGTGGATTTATTTGCTCCGTAATAGATCACACAGTCTGAACACGGGAAATAGGATAATTTGGAAAGAGAGGGTGTTACGTCTACAGTCCTAATTAACAAGATCTGTAATTTTACGCTTTGGAAGGGATTTTCAATATTTTCAATATTTAATAGGGGAACCTTTCAAGTTATTTGAGAGCTTAAATTACTTGTGAATTCCTGGTCTTTAACACTCAGATACTAACAAGTTGATTTTTTAAAAAAAAAATATATTTATAGTGATTTCAGAAACAATTTAAATTATATTAAGACGATTTAATATTCAGAAAATGATTTAGCATTTAAAGATGTTCCTTGTAAATTTTTCATGTGATACCCTTAGGAGAAGAATGCTGTGGTGTGATTCTCTGCAATAGCAGCACAGTGAACCCATGAGCCCCAGGAGATTCCTTTCAACTCTGCATTACAGGGTTTGATTCCAGAAGAAATTCTTAACCCTCTTGGAAAGAAAGTTCTCGTGTATGGAGTCTGTGTCATGCCTGGTAGGATGCTCAGTGGGACACAGTATCCTTGGCAGGTGATTCAGAGGCACGTCTGCCCCCTTAAACATAGGTGCTGAACCCCCCTCACCCAACTGTATGGGCAGCAAATTAAATGAAGATCTGTACGTGCGCAAGTGCTGGGTGTGAGCAGGGTTATTCTTGAAGAGCATTTGGGCATAGCCCCAGTTAAAAGCTGGCTTTTAACTGCACCTTCAGCCAACCTTCAGAGGAGTCATATTTTGTCAACTGTCTTGAAGGGCACAGGCAGACGACGGGGACTGTCGTCTGGGTAACGTTTAATGGTTTAATCCAGTGTACTGGTCCTTTCCCACTGGGCTCATTTGTCTTGCTTGGTGAATTTAACGGTGCTTCAATTTTAGTGGCTTTTCTTGGAAAATATTTTTTCTTAGAGGTCTGACTTAACTTGTTGTTCCAGAGAGTCTCTAACTCTTTGAGCAAAGCCTGCTCTATTCATGCATGTATGAGCGGTTACGTTTTGAGGCAGAAACTATGCGAGACAGTGCAATTTTGGAGAAGAAAATGGGTTCTTCTTAGGAAAAAAAAAAACAGAAAAAAAAAAAAACTTGCCATGGAAAGTATTCTGGAGCCACACAGATGGGAAAAGAACAACTCTATTTTCCTTCCAGAGCTGGGTTTCTGCGTCAGTGTGGTCCTCCTGAAAGCTCTGCTCGTTCCAAGTTGATGTAGAAAGATTCCTTTTTAATCACAGCATCAGAGACTTTGTTGGCCTCCTGTACTTTCTAGAACTACACGACACATCTATACGTGCAGCTTTGAAACTTGGTAAAAACCAAAGAAGAGACGGTTGCCCCACAGATAGGTCACAGAAGAATAAGGGTATGTTCAACAGTGCTGGAAAACCATTAACTGTTTTCAAAAACCCGAGCGTTTGGTGGAATTTGGTGGCACAGCTGCTATGTTGACAGCACCTTGCATCTTACTCTGCCTCTTGAGCCTGTGCAAAGGGAGCTCTGCCTGCTGAGCTGGGAGGTCATTGCTCCTCTGATCTCTTCTGGTACTACAGGCGTTACACGATGAGTTTGTGCTAATATGCTACTGATGAGCTGGCACTAGAGGCAGGTCCCACAAATCTTTTCATACATTGTAACCACCTTTGCTTGTACGGTTTGCATAAATGGAATTTCAGCAATCGTCATTTAGATGTGGCAGCTGTACAAAACCTTGCCCTGTGTCCTTTCCCGATATATTTAGAATGACTATTAAAAGCTAAAGCTCTTAGTTTTGGTCTTGAAATTGAGATTACTTTTGGAAAGACATTTTCCGATAGATCGGATGTGGAAGAGATAGGAATTTCCCCTGAAGAGGGTGCGAGTAGAACTGTACAATACTGCAGTCAAGAGCTGTATTTGGTACTGAAGCACTTGTGCTTGGATTCCTGAGATGCCTGAAAAGCCTCTCCTTGGACATACCTTATTTTGTGAAAGAAATTGGAGTACTTCTCCATTAGGAAAACTTTCGGTTCATAGCCTTGATAACAGCTTTGAATGTGTTGGAGCTGTTCAACCAGTTGAGGAGAGGAGGTTAGTGACCACTTCTTGTACCAGTATCGTGTTAGGTCTGAAGTACCTGCTGTATCACGTGGGTGATGTTTACCAGAGTGGTAGGAGTGTTCCTGTGGTAAGAGAAATTCTGGTGTACAGCTCTGTAGATGTAAAAATGTCTTTGTTTAATACATCTGTCAAAGCAAGATCACTCACAGGCAAGAAACTTCTCCTGTATACACACTTAGGTATCTTTATTTCTTTAAAACTTACTGCGTAACTTTCTTGGGGAGATCGCGTAAGCAACCAGCTAATGAATTGTCAAATACGAGGAAAACTGCCAAACATCAAAGATCAGGTGCTAGGTGATCAGCAGCTGCAGACATTAAATTTTAATGACTGAGAAAGGCAACCACCTCATCTTTGATTCATAACGCATCGCACTCGAATGATCATCTCTCTGGCATATGTAATAACATAAGAAAGGAAAACCACCATTATTTTGTTTCCAGTAGGTTTATCATGTTTGTGCATTAATTGAGTCATGCAAGAGTGTGTTTGCTTTATAACAGAGAAGGGAGGACATCTGTTTGGACAGAAACACTTTGGCGAGTACTCAGGAGACAGTTTTTCCACTTAGCTTTCATTCCTTGAGTTCCTGGCAAAGGCAGTTTTTTGAGCAGTGTATTGTAAGAGAAATGATGGCTACAGGGGTTGGTTTGTCCTTCAGGGTATTTTCAGGTCTGGTCTATAGGGCTGGAATTTTGCACCTACTGTGAGGATTAATTGCATGCTTTGGGTTTTGTTTATTATTATTTATTTATGGATTTGTTTGATTGGGGGAAGAAGTTTATTGAACTTGGTTTTTTTCCTTGGAAGTGGACGCTTCTGTTGTCCACCCTTTAGAAAGCAGTGAGAGGTTTACTCACCTGGGGTCAGAGAAGAGCTGGATAAACAGGCTGTAAGCAAGGATTTAGAGCAAAGTCCTCGAGCTTTTGTGCTCAGAACAAATTTTATCTCAAGTTCTCGCAAGTGGCTGTGTGAACGCAGTAGGGAGTGAAGATCAGAACTGCTGCATCCCCTTGCTCCCTGTTGAGTACTTGTGTCCTACAGACTTAGACACTCTCTATAGGCTACGGAGCTGTGGTATCTGTCGTGCACACTCTTTGTGGAGACATCAGCCTCACATTCCTTCTTGCACCTTGGGCAAGTTTCCTCAGGAGAGGCAGGAGATACCTTAACCTATGGGGCGGATCCTGCCCATCTCCTGAGCAGCAGAGATAGGAGGTCTAAGTCTCCAAAGGATCAAAGAGTGAAAAGTGCATGGTTTTCCTAAACCTTCCTCTGACACTTTAATTTTAGAAAGAAAACGCTGCCTTTTGTGAGGGTCCTGATATGTCTGAGGAACATGTCTGAAACATCAGGCTTGCAGGGAGGCCAAGGTGAAGGAACACCCGGTTCCTGAATCCTGGTGTGATCTCCCTGAAAGAAAGTGTGACTTTCGACTGTTTCATCACCTCAGTAGCACTGCCTGTGGTCCCATGTTCTCATTTCCAGCAGCCGTTGAACACTTACCTGTCTACCCTTGCCTGACTGCGCAGAAAGGAATCGCATTGCATTTGATGATGATGTTGTAATAAATGCCGCAACCATTTCAGTATTATGATGTATTATTTACATCTCCAGGCTGGACTGATATAGCTGTAAACAAAGAAAGCTCATTACTAAATTCACTGTTGCTCAAGCGTCAAGTGTTTTAGGAGAAATGTCAACGGCAGACTGACAGCTCAGGAAACAAGATCATTTCATCTCTTATATTTACTTCCATAAGAAGGCTTTCATTTTCATCTCCGTTTCATTTGTTCGCTTTGCTGAAGCTGTTCATTGTGGCTAATGTCAGGACCTTTTTGTTTCCCAGGTTTTAGTTCCTTTTTCTCCCACCTTTCTGCTCCTCCACAGATTCTGTTCTCCAGCAGGAGAGTTGGTGGGACCTGGGGAAACCGTTGCTGCTGTGCAGCCTAGTGAAGCACCTGCGAAATGCAAGGGTCAGGCGCCCCTCAAAGAGGAGCAGTCTCCAGCTTGGTCTCCACGTCTCATTTGCCTTCATTGCCAAAAATCAGCCATGGCTAGTTTCTCCAATGTCTTCTCTCTTGAGCCTGCTTTGCTAACTTGGGCACTTGTCATCTTTCTTCTGTTCTTCTCTCCCAACACCTCAAGTTGTCACCTTCTGCTTTGAAATCCATATTTCTCAGCCCTTTGGACTTGTCGAGCTTTCCCAGCACCACCCTGTCAGTCAGGAGCTCTAAGACAGCGTACAGAAAGCTGTCTAATTCAGATTTACTGCAGGTGGGGATTGCAAGCTTGGTGTCTTAGAGATGAAGGTCTGCACAACTGATTGTTCAGTGTCTTGGTACTTTCCCCTCACCTTTTCTGGAGGTGTTTTGGGCTGATGCACTCTTTCAACCAGACTTGACAGCTGAGTATGAGAAGTCCCTAATTTGGGGATTACCTTTTCCTCAGGACTGAAGTCTCAGTCTTAGTTTAAAAGATTTATTAATCTTAACCACAGCACCTCTGAGTGTCTCTTTCAATCTATTTTTTTTTTCCGTAGCGCTCCTGGACTCTCACATCTCTTCACATCTCCTATTCATTTCACTGTACTTCATGCTCTGTAACTGCTCAATTAACCACTCCAACATTACCACTCACTCGTAATGGGATTAGAAAGCAGCAGAGGGATGAATGGATACCACGGGTATTTTCTCTGGGTACTTAAAATCTTTGGAAGAAGCAGCCGTTAACGTAGTGTGTTTAAAACTACAGCTGAGACGCAACCGTATGGGTTGAACATGCACCTGTAAGGTTGTGGGGACAGATCCTCAGGTAGTGCCAGCGTCACAGCTGCGTCAGCGTTGAATGAATTCCTTTATGGCAGGGAAAGTCCAAAGAGGAATGGATTCTGGTCTTGGTAGTTACCTGGAAAATGGCTCCTTTGTGCTTAGATTTTGTGTCTTAGACTACTTAATTAAGTAGTATAAATTTGCATGAATTTATATTTTTAAAAAGGGGGTTGAAAGCTTTGAGATTTTTTGCTTAAAGCCTCTCAGCTGTTGATAGAAAGTTCTTATGCGTGTGATTTTTATGAGGCATTTTGCAAAGGAAATCCCAAACATTTTTGCTGTGGTAGGATTATAATAATATATTGTACTCTCTTCGAGATGTTGTACAATGGGTTATACATGTAGCTAATGAGCATTACTTCATAAAGAATGTTATTACAAACTGGAAAGCTAAAGAAAAGGCAGAAGGAAGCCACCGAACAATGCCATTGTATCTTAGAAATAACTCTTGGGATTTAAAAATGTCGAAATAATTTCAGAATTCCAATGGAGCAGAAAGAATTTAGAGTGTTCTTTGTGATGATAAAACAACCATCGTAAATCTTGTAATTTAACCCCAGGATATATTAATATTAAAGTGTTGAAATATATGAAGTCGTTAACAAAAGTCAAACAACACAAATGTGCCTTGAATATCACTTTATCATTTATACTTGAAAGGCACCAGGGAATTTGGCAGCTGGAACCACAATCAAGCAGAGGACAAAGTAAGGGTAACAACTGATAAAAGGGACATGAATAATTTATGTTGACTCAAAAGTCAGCTCAGCACAGCACCTGACAGGGAGGCAACCCCCCCAGCAGAGCTCTCCTGGGCACTAGGCACTGTGTACAAGAAGCCTCGGTAATCAGCTCCCCGCAGCGCCATCGCTACACCCCAGGGAGAGCGTGGCCTCTTAAACAATTTCCATTCTATCACATCAGTTAAATTATGTTCTTTTCATAATGGGATATGACAAATGTGCTTTGTAACTTGCTTCTAAAAGGGAAGGGTGTCAAACATTTGACACTTCCACATACATCTCCTGAAGCTTCAAACCTCACCCATAAATCTCCAAGGCGCAGTGAGGGAGAGCACAAACTCCTTATGGTTATTTCTCCCTAATTTAATTCTTTGCATCTACATCCTCCACCTCATCTTGGTTTTCATTCTTCTTAATGATGAAAGGGTGCTATCTGCAGCACAGGTACAGCTCTTTTGACTGCAGGACGAGTGGAAATAAGACTCACCTAGACTAGGTGCGATGGAGTGGTATTCGACGAGCCCGCAAGCAGATGAGAGATACAGCTTGGATGAGCAGGTGGTATCAAGGATAATGAACGATTGCAACTTCTGAGTTCTAAAATTCCAGATTCCCAACTTAGTACAGTGCCTAAAGATAAACAAAAGGCTAAAAACGAGAGGCAGAGCTGTGTACAGAAGAGAGACTGTACAGCGTAGCCCCGAGGGATAAGAGCTGAAGAACTGACTGGACCACAAAAGCTCTGTTTACCTTCCTCATTTAAAGAAACCGCTTACTCAGCCCACAGAGTTCAGCTTGTACCATGCAGATACATTTTTGCATTTGGAACTAGAAAATGCAAATTCGAAATTTTGAGGTTTTCAAACTTTTGCCAAAGGAGAGGAGATAAGGCTTTTTACTCTGAGCTGTTGCCCTCTTGTTTCTTCTTACAATACAGAAGTGAGGGAGAGGGAAAATCAGTTTGTCTGATGGCTTCTAAAAGCCTGGACTTCCTCACTGAGAGGTTTTCTACTCATATTGTCATTCGATGGAAAAGCTTATCCCCACGTTCTCCTGGTGTATTTATCCAAGTCTGTATTTGCCTCATCCATGCTGCAAGATCTGGGAGAGGCTGGACTGGGCATTTCATCATTCTCTGATCCATGTGTGATATAATCAGCTGCTTTTTCAGATTTTCACGACCTTTATGGTAATATTTCAGCTACTGAGAAGTGAAACGAGAGAAAGATTTATTTTACACGAGGTGATTATTAGATGCCTGAAACAGCCTTTGAGGCCAAGGTCTATCGGCATTGCCATTTAAGCAGAAGGCAGCCTTTTAAGGTACTGGTTAATCTGGTTTGGTTTTTAACTTGGCAGCCAGGCTGTATACGCGTTAACTCCTGCTTCTCCTGCACCAGCCTCACCCTTCAGCCGATCATTAGTGCTGTTTGTGGGAATTGACCCCAGAAGATCTTACCCTCCTCATGCCCATCTTGTTTTGGGGATGTCTTTCAAATGGCATCTTAATTATCCCTTGGCCTTAAATACCCGGGTGGAGGCTTTACTGGGAGCGCAGGGTGCTGTGGCTTGTCCGGTGAACAGATGGTTAGGAAACTGTGTGGACAGAGATACCTGTCAACCAGGGAAGGAGCAGGAGGCAGGACACGGTCTGACACAGGGATTAGCGCTGTGCTGGCAGGAGCTGCGCTGATGGCAAGGGCTGATACGCCGAGTCCAGGATTCTTCCTTTTTATGATCCTTCCCAGTCCTCTTTCTTTTCCTGCTGCTTCCAGCACCTAAAACCAAAGGACCCCTTGAAGAAAGCCAGAATGTCTCCTCTTAGTAAGACTAAGAAGAGGGTGAGTTTTCACAGAGGTGCATTAAAAATTAAAGAACGTTTTGAAATTTTAGCTCCTTAACGACTCACAAGTTTATTTTCATTCCTTTAAAACTATTCATCATTGGAGAAGCAACCTCTGCTGTGTTATGACTCCTGGTGTCTGAACATCTCTAACACTCCTTTTCATGCTTTCCTCTGGAGAGGAGCAATGCCCTGCAGAATTCTCATCTAACGGTCGCCTTCCTTTCCTCACCTCTTCGGCGAATGGATCACTTCACCTTTTGCAGGAGCAGTTGAAGATGTCAGCAGATTGGGATTATCCAGGCTCCCAGCGCTGCTGCCACTGGGAGGGCGGTTCAGGGAGATCCGGCCTCTCAGAGCACAGGGAGTAGTTCCCGTTCTTCTGGGGTCTGATGGGCCTGAACCTTGCCCAGACCTCAAGTATTCTGCTGAGCCTTCATCTTTTTATTTCTCTGGAGGCAGACAACTTCATGCCACCAGGCAAATTCGTCATCAACATGACGACACAGCGTTGACCGGCAGATGTTTTGAAAAACATTCAGGGCAGTGATTTTTGGATTTTTGTTTGCTTTCTCTCTTCTGTTGCCTGTTGAGCAAATCAGATAGGAAATGGCTTTGAAGGAAACAGCAACTACCTACAGTGGTTTTTAGTTTGTCCCAAGTATGTGATTATCTAGTTTATCCAGTTTCTTATTAGTAGGCTGTTTCTCAAGGCGTGATAGATACAGTCTAAAAAGCAATAATAAATTTTGCCTATATATATACACACACTTATAAAGGTCTGCATACATTTTTTTTACATGGTTTTACTTAGAGCTGTCTAATGCCTGTGAGGGTGTTTTCCCTAGCTGAATCCTCTTGTTCAGTGGCTGTATCTGATGCTATGGTCCAGATCAGGCTGCAGGCACCCACAGTGAAATGGGGATGTCTTTGTCATAAAATTCACCCCAGAGCCTCAGACCTTCTCTGTTTTTGGGGTTTTTTTTCCCTCTATCAGTTGCTTTAGGAAGTGTCTTGCAGAAACCCAGAGGCCCACTGTGAAGAACTCGTGCCTCATAAGACTAAAGAATTTGGAAGCAGCAACTCCCCTAGCACTTCCCCTGGGTGCAGTAGAGCCTGTGTTTTTGAAAGACAAATCTTTCCGTGGAAGTTTTCCAAGGACAACGCTCTGTGCTTGCGTATTTTCCCATTTTACATACAATTGTAGAGATGACATTTTGTATGCTACCTTAAATCATTTCAGCTTTTGGCAGGCCAGTTCTGGCAGTGTGCTCCAAGTAACGTGAGGTGTGAAAGGGTAGGATCAAGGCTGGGAAAGCACAAATGGAGAGGCAGCGTTAGGTGTTGGTGAAGTCCTCCCACAAGAAGAACTGTCCCAGGCGCTGCTGTTAACAAGCAGCCAGGCGAGAAAACAGACGCGGGAATCAGAGATCAAAACTCTGAACCAAGGTGCGAGATCAAAACAGCTGCACACAGCCGTCCTCCTGCATCTATTTCCATCTAACCAGGGGACAGAAAGAGAATTTCAAAATATTTATTCCACCAGTGACTGTCAAACTGAGGAGTTTGACAGCACTGTCCTTCAAAATGCAAAAACGAGCAGGAGCAGAAGCCCCTTCCAAAGAGCATCGCCAGGACTCCTGTTAAATGCCGATCATATCTCTTATTAATGGGGAGTGACCTGGGGGCTGAATGGTCCCGATGCGCAGGGATCGCTGTGATCCTGCTCTGATGAAAGGTGCTTTTTGGAAGAAATTATTCCAGTGAAATTATTTTTTCCTGTCAGTGAATATTAACAGCTCCTGTTGCTCTTGTGCGATAGCACGTGTCAAAAGGCAGGCAGAGACCTGCACTTGGATTCGGGCTCTAATGCTTAGAGACACTTGAAATCTGGCTGCTTTCTTGGCACCAACCTGACTGCAGCCAGGGGCAAGGCCACCCTTGGATGGCAAATGAAGCAGCAAGGCAAAAGCAGGCATTGTGTGTTAGTCCAAGGGTTAATATGGGCTGTGAAAACCTCTACACAAGCCCTGCTGGAGAAGAGAGTAGCCATTAGCCGGTAGTTTCTGCAGGCAAAGGCATTTTGCTCTGCAGTCAAGAAACTGGGTTTATGTGCTGTTACATTTCCAGGGCATAATGAATAAGGACAGCATAGTTTGGGGAGCAAGAATTCTGTCCCCTGGTCTTGGCAGATCTATATAACTTTCAGTGACAAGTACCAGAGGATATTTCTTAGGTGTGTTATTTCTTGTTAGTGCCATAAGGATTGTCCCTTGAATACAGCATATTAGAGCCCATTTGTATGTAAAGTGAAGCACTGGATTTTTATCAGTGCCTCATTAATTCAAATGTTCTGTAAGACTCATTGATGGAGTTTAAGGCATTTTGGTTGGGAATTTTGCTGAGGCAGGTGAGGCTTTCACCTAGCAATAGAGAGCTGATTACCAGCAAAGAATGGAAGAATTAGGAAAGTGATGAAATGAAGTTACACTGGATATGAGAAAAGATGTTTAAATCTGTTAAAGAAATGTGTGAAGATGTCTACAAGACCAAAACCGCAGGTTTCTCTCTTCTGTGCTTTTTGACTGATTGTAACGGGCAATCACGAGATGACTTGACTTCTGCCATGAAAAATGGGATTTCTCTGTGTGTGCGTGTGTGTGTTCCTTAGAGAGTCCAATTCAAGTTACTTGCTGAGTTGTGTAAAAGCAGAACGGAGCATATTTTCATGTTAAACTGGGGGGTTTTAGTATGACTTGGGTGCCCCAGGGGAGAGGTGGGAGATCCAGAAGCCCCAGCAGATATATGATGCTTTACATACAGGGTCTTCACTGGTTCGGTTTGTGCTTAGAGACAGGATTTGAGCCTCCCTTGGTTGTCAAAGATAGTGATAGATTTACAATTTCCATATCAAGTAAATTTAGTTTGCAGATAAAAAAAAGAAAAAGGTTATGTTATATTTGTGATGATCTGGACAGCAACAAACTCCATATCAACTTTGAACTCTCTTGGTCCCACTGTCACCAGGCAGCACTGAGGTCTGTTCCGTTCCAAAGTGCACAGATTTTTGTCTGGTGGTTTGCATCCCACATTTTCTGCCTTCTTCTAGAGCTGCAGTTGTACCCAAGCTCCTATGAGCTTCTAAGGAAGTTGTTTTCATATCCAAGGGGAGCCAAGACAGCATTTTTATGGCAAGGAAGTTAAACCTGACTGTTAGTGGAGGATGAATGGGAGTGTCTACTGGCCTTCAACACGCCCATTTGGAGACTTTGGAGTTAGAAAGAGGGGGAAAATGGGTAGTTTTCTCCCTCGCAGAACTCATAAAAGGACAGTCCACGGATATAAGAGTGTCATCAAGGGAAGGGGTTGTATTCCATCGGCATCTGAATGCCTTTTCATGAGTGATTCCCATAGATACTGAACAATTGCCTGTCAGCCCAGAGAAGGGTTTCTCTGGAAGTCCGTGGCAGTGCAAACCCCCTGACTGCTTGCACAGAACTTGCACAAAGGACGGGGCCCTGCAGAAGCACCCGTCAGACATCAGGTGCCACTCCCGAGGACTATCTGGTGCCTCGGAGTCTAGGTTCCGTTAACTGCCTCCTGTCTGTGCTGACTGAAAGTGCCCCCAGCTCACACTGTCCAGGGAATAGAATGGCACCTCAGAGTCTAGACTCAATTAACCGCCTTCTGTCTGTGTTGACTGAAAATGACCACAACTAACACTTGACCAGGGTATAAATGGAGCCCTGCGGAGAACCATTTCTAGTTGGTTCTCCTCAGAGCAGCAGGTAGTGCAGTTGGAGACTCTCCCCTCGGATCAGGATGCTAATCAAGAATACTTCCTGGGACTCCACTCGGATTAGGACGCTGTCTGAGCACATCTCCCTGGGACTGAGTGACCCTTACCCTGGCGCTGGTGAGTAGTGACCCTCTGGGTATCTCTGAGTGGGAGATTCCCCCTTTCTGTCAGTGAGCTGTGCACACTGTGGTTCATCTTCCTCAGAGCGTGTTCCTTAGCGTCCAGCGATCTGTTGTGCAGGGGTACATTCCCAACTGACATCCCAGCCGGTCAGTAATACATCTCCCTGGGACTGAGTGACCCTTACCCTGGCGCTGGTGAGTAGTGACCCTCTGGGTATCTCTGAGTGGGAGATTCCCCCTTTCTGTCAGTGAGCTGTGCACACTGTGGTTCATCTTCCTCAGAGCGTGTTCCTTAGCGTCCAGCGATCTGTTGTGCAGGGGTACATTCCCAACTGACATCCCAGCCGGTCAGTAATCGGGTCAGTCGGAGTGCCGGGCCAATTTGATGGTACTAAATCCACGGTTTTCGAA
>NW_010400586.1:939-7317 GCF_000710305.1 Buceros rhinoceros silvestris | reverse complement strand
GTACTAAATCCACGGTTTTCGGATAGCTGCTGCTGTCTGCTCTGTGGTTGCCTCCGCGACAAAGACCTGTGGATCAGCATGCTTTTTCTAAATGACACTGCAATTGTCTTCGTTCTCTTGGTTTTAAGTTAGGCTTAGACAAGAACGATACTAAGGGTTTGCAGTTGCTAGCACAGTTCAGTGGAAAGATGAATAATGAAATATAGTTAATTGGTGTAATGATGTCTCATCAAACAATTAGGGTAAATGTGCAATCCAATTCTCTGATGTACCACAGCATGCTGATCGTCAACGATGTTTTTGTAATGTAGAATGATGTTATTAAGTTGTGCGCACCGAGTTAAAAATGAATATGTGTTCACATCCTAAATGCACCTACTTTTCAAAGTACTGACTGCTTCAGTTATAAGTAATAAAATAAGTAATTAAAATATTGTATATTAATAAACACCACTGTGAGTGACAACACCAAGCTCACACACTACCTTCACAGTGCTCCATCGTCCCCACTTGGATCTGACCGTCTTGACTCTATGAGTCAGAAATAAAATACCACCATCCTGGTGTGATGGAGGTCTAGGTTAACCAGTGTATTTTAGCTGGTATGTTCAGGGCCACAGTCCTTCATGTTGCAAATAGCGCCAGTTTTCTGGCATTTGCCCACTTGGGCAGCCGGGGAGGGCAAGGGTGACATAGTTGTCAGTGGGTCTGACTGATTCCACATTACCTGGAAATAAGAGAAATGGAGTTACTCTAAATTTTTAATGGATTTCTATTCTGAAAAACAGCCAAAAGAGCTAGAAACCCAGCTTTGTTCCGGAATTTACCCACTCCCTATTTGCATAAAGCATGAATTTTCATAGCAGTGGAGACCTTTAAATTATGCAGTTGTTTTTTCTCATTGATTTTTCTCCTTCAGTGTAATACACATTTATTTCATGAACCTAATTTTCTATGAAGTTAGTGGCAAATACTTCTCCTCGAAAACATATGAAGAAACCATTAGACCTAAAAAGCCATTAGTTAAAGTACGTAGAACTGCCCTAATAAATAGATACCGGATCAGTCTTTGGTGTAAACCACAAGAACATTCATAATGTCGGCTCAGTTTCAAAATTAATGGGTCTTTTATTGCTTTGTAAAAAAGCCATTAATGGCCTGACATTGATCAGCTGACCATAGACAGAAAATGACCTGGCACTGAAAAGATGGAGAGTAGTAAAATCAGAACTTTTGTTGGTAAGCCTTAAATTTTTTAAGGATGAAAAATGACCCAGATGGGAAATCACAGTCAGGCTGAAATTAACGGTAAAACTCGCTTTGCATTCAGGCAGGCAGGGTTCCCCAGTCCTGTGGTGCTGGTAAACACGTCATCCCATAAAGCC
This sequence comes from Buceros rhinoceros silvestris, assembly GCF_000710305.1. Classification (NCBI taxonomy): domain Eukaryota; kingdom Metazoa; phylum Chordata; class Aves; order Bucerotiformes; family Bucerotidae; genus Buceros; species Buceros rhinoceros. Next base: position 5,932 of record NW_010400586.1, on the reverse strand, counting down.
CCGGAATGAAGATCGTACGACACTACGACACCTTCTTCAATAAACCACAGAAAAATTAGATGTGTGTGTACATTAGAGCAAGGGGAAGGGAGGAGAGAAAGAAGCCCACAACACTTGTTTTTATTTTGGGAGGTTTAGTTTTTCCAGAGCGTGTGCCTGGCATGCTGTAATTAATCTTTTCTCCCCCTGGCTCTCTGTGAAACCAGTAGCTCCATGCAGCCAGTAAAAGATATTTATTTGAACACAACAAGCAGACAGTTGCTCCTTGGAAAAAAGAAAAGATACTTGTAGACGGAGTTAATCATTCCCTCAAGAAACACTTGGAGGGAGCAAACCAGCTGGGCCCTGGGTTGGCAGTGGTCTGTTTTCTCTCCTCCTGACGAGCCTGGGTCAGTGGGCAGTCTGACCAGCAGGTCAAATCGGTATTAAGGGTGAAAACTGAGAAAGGATATGCTGGCAGGAGTGACTTTCCAGCTGTGCACAGTCATTTTAAGCACCCTGGGCTGATGGGTATTTGTGTGGAGTGGAATAGCTGTGGACAGCAGCACTGAGAAAACAGCGTCAGACTTGCTGTGGTGGTGAAACACTGAAACTACGTTGAGCAGGAGGAGTTGCCTCTCTTGGTTATTTTAGTGTTTTGTTGTGGTTTGGTTTTGGCCAGACAATTATCTAGTGCTGTCTAACACCTTCTGAGTCTGAATCAGCTCCTTATCTTCCTTGCCCCTGTTAATAATTGTTGAAATCCCGGTGGAGACTGTATCCACAGCCTTAACGCAGCATCTCCTCCATGGCAGAGGCTTCGGGCCAGTGTCTTAAGATCCGTTTACAGGAACATGGTTGCTTTTCATTCACTACTGTTTGCTATTTTTGAGTGCTTCTGCTGCACCAGCAAGACGTGATAGATGAGTAACTTTAGCGTACTTCAGGATATGGTTCTTGAGCCATTGCAACCCCTCTTGTGAGGCACGGCTGAGGGATTCTGACATTGTGTCTAACAAAGTATCCGACGTATGTCTGGATATTTAAATATATGGCCCCATTCTGGTATCCCTTGTGAAGCACCAAGTCTAAGTTTATCTTTGCCTTGCCAGCTTCATAGAGGAGGGTTTGCTTTGAAACCAAACATGGATCTTGGGAGATTTTAAAGTACGTGCAGAACTGCGCGGCCTCACTGTCGCTCTTCGCTCCAGTCCTGTGTCTATCCGAGGCTTTGCAGCAGGCCAGTGTCATTAGCACCCTGCGTAAAGCACCGTCCCTTGATGGCATGCACAGAGCACACCACGGTGGAGGGGATGGCTGACTTCTTTGAAGACAAAACGCACTACTTAGACAAACCGCGATTTCAGAGAAAACACCACAATGTGTCATTTTCAATCCTCTCAAAATAACATTGCTGCTTCTTGAAGTATTCCAGAAATCTCCTTCGCTATAAATAAACCGTAGAATGGTTTTACAGGTGCCACCAGCCTGCCTTAGCTTTCTTTTTTTTTCAGATATCTGCTTTTATCTTTTCTCAGTTCTTTAACATTGCTAACTCCCTTTTAGGGATGAAGTGGATCTCTTTGTATAGCTATTATTGAAGAAAGTCTTTACTGGTATAATTTGATATTATTTGAGATGGGTTATAACTAGAGATCAACACTAACTTCAGCGAGAAGAAGGGTCTCTGAATCAGTCGCAAGAGCTCCTCAGTGTAAGCTGTGTGGGAAATTTTCTTTACATCTTGCAAGGGGGAAGCTGGAATCTGTCAGCAACTGGGAGCATGTGAGGGATGCTCAGGTAACACGCACCTCAGGTAACCGCAATCCTGTTCGACCTGGAAATACATTTTCAAATAGCCTGTGCGGAGTAGAGATAGAGGCAGGAGCAACTGGAGGAAATGAAAGCTGTTGAGAGAAATAAAGAGAAAAGGCTGTGTCTGAGGGGGAGGCAGAGTATGAAGGGCACTGGGTGTTTCTGATGGAGAAAAACAAGGGGTAAAGATCGGCATGTTGCTTGCATAGACGTAAGAGTTTGGCTGAAGTGAGCTGGTCTGAGCTGCTCTCACAGGTAATTCCTGTGCTGCCCAAGTGGAAAATACAGCAGTGTACCCAGCAAGTGCAAAGGAAACGTACCCAGAGTGAATGTATCCAGTCCAGTTCACTGCTAAATAGCCAGGAGTAAAGTATTTCTGCTTCTCGTGACCCGTAGTGAGCAGACCTGGCAGGGGAGGAGCACTGCTTGAAATTCACAGACAGGGAAAAGCAGCGGCTCATTTTCCTACAGCTCCCTCAGACTCCAAAGCTCTGCTTGTCCCGGACTTTAAAGCACTTAGTGCCTCAGGTGTAACTCTCAGATACCAGCGTCTTAACAGGGTGTCCAGATGAGGCACTGGGATGCTTCAGCTGACAACAGTCCGGGTAATTGTCGCTTTGCCTGCTGAAGTGCTCTTTTGTGTGACCACAAGAGCCGTTTGGGCAGCCCGTTAATGACCCCAGGGAGCTGACTTCCAGTTTAGTGACTGCAGAAGAAAATGGGCGAGTTTTTAGGTTTTGAGTCATGCAGTTCAAGCCGCGTATTTGTTACTCAATGTATTGTTCCTGTGAAAACCTGCCTCATTCTGTACCCACGTTCCCTACCTCTTGTTGTACTTCCCGTTGAACAAACACCACCAGAAAAAAAGAGACGTTTGAGTCACATCCTTTTACTGCTTATAATTACTGCTTCACCTTAAGTCCGCTTTATCTTTGCCATCAGAACGGACTTCTTGTGAGTACAGGATGTGTAACCCGTGACAAGCCTGTAGCCTTAAAATTGTAGTACACTTGCCTCCCCAAAAGTAAGTTTAAAACAGTACCATAGGACATTTCTGAAAATCACAATCTCTGATACATCAGCGTAAGAAATGCTGGAACCTGCCCACGTTGCCGATCTTTGAATATTTGTTACGTATCCGGCTATGAATTCCAGGTAAGCAAAACAACTGCCATACAGGAACTTCGGCCACGGCTGTGAAACACACACACACACACACACACACACGTGTATATATACACGGCTGTATATATATACGGCTGTGAAACACACACACACACACACACACACACGTGTATATATACACACACGTGTGTGTGTATATATATATATATATGTGAGTTTCTCTGGAACATGACTGATGGTTTATTGATGATTTCCCATGTGTCTCGTAGTACAATAATCCAAACAATCTTTGTCGTGGGTTTAGAATCACTGTTTTAGGTAAACACAGACAATCAGCAGTTCAAGCTGAAAGCTGGAGACGCATCAAGTCACTCTCACCATCAACATTCCTCTGGCTGTCAGAGAAGTTTACAAAACTGAGACAACTCTGACAAATTCAAGTTTTAGAGCTGAGCTTTGTTTATAGGTTATGTCAGAAGCCAAAATAAAGGGGGAAAAAACCCCCAACAAACTTTTTGGAACATCTCTCTCACGAATCTCCTAAGCTTTGCCCTGACTTGTATGAGGCATCTGGGTGCCTTGACTGTATCAGGGAATCATACAAACAAACCAGTCTTTGGCTTTCCTTCAAAAGGTCAGAACTGCTAAGCACACACACACACACAAAACAAACCAAAACCAAACCAAAAGACACTAAAGAGAAAATAAAAATAAAAATAAAAATCCATCCCTTCAGAAAAAAGAACAGACTAAAAAATGTATGAAAACTGTTATGGATGTATTCTCTTATTCAGTGTCTTTTGGTTTGGTTTGGATGGATTTTTATTTCAGGTTTGTTGTTTTGACACAGTTATGGTTTTATCTGTAGCCCTGAGGTAATTCTTAGGACTTTTCCCCCCAGGTAATACTTCTAACTTTCCTTACATGTCCTTCACTCCCAGCACACAACACAAGGTCCTGTTGGAGGCGGTGCTCAGCTCTCACGCTGAGGGCTGGCCAGAGGCTGACCTGCTCTACGCTGCTTTTTGCTCAGAGCAGAGCGATAGAGAGGATCTTCAAATGTCCCTCAGAGCTTTTAAGGTGTTCTTGGAAACAGCAGAGTCATAGTTACATCAAAATGGTTTTTATTTATTTTATACAAGTGCAGTCATGTTGTTTGAGGCTTTGTAGCAGATGAACAAAGTCCGTTGCATCTCTGTAGACACCATTCTCCCCACGGACTTTCAGAGAAAACCTCAAACCTGATCGGGATGCTGGCCGATTTCGGCTGCGGTGCAGGAATACGGCAGCTTCTGCTGAGGTGCACGTGCTATACTGCGGGTACCCCTTCTCACCCCTGTTTTCAGGATTGCCCAGGCAGTTCAGGAGAGAGGAAGGTCCCTCCTGGGTGTGAAATCTGCTGACGCATGAGGCTGTATCCTCCTCCCAGACCTCTGCGATGGAGGCCAGCCGGTACCAACCGCAGGCAGGTATGGTCTGACACCCAGATGAGCGACTTGTCTGCCTTCCGTCACCGGAGCGCGCCTCAACGAGAGGCCTCCAAGGGCTCTTCTGCAGCTGCACAAACCCGCTGGATACCAGCGGCTGTGCTGTCACACCGCTCAGTGGAGACCGGGCTGTGTCCCCCTGCCCTGTGCTCTGCAGCTAACTGCCATCTGCTTCCCTCGCTCACGTACGGTAATGAGAACGTTGCCGTGCCTCGGGAAGAGGGCAATGCTCTCAGAGCAGCTGATAACTCGTTAGGCTGGAGGCCAAGAGAGCCGCTGCTTCATGCTTGCACGGTTCTGTGAGCAGCCTTGGATTTCAGTGGGTAGATTTCTGTGAAGACCGTCCATACATTCCGGTAGGATCCAGAGTGTTATTCAGGATTCTGTTTGGAAAACAAGCAAGCAAGCAGGGTATTATGAAGTCATCTGCTGTGGTATCTCTAGCAAAGTTTATTTGGGTACAGACAGAGCAGACATTTTGTTCCTACCTCCTCGGAGGCTCGGATACACAAACCCAGCCGTCTTGCTGAGTTCTGCTTTCAGGGGTGTGGATGTAAACACTAACACCTCAGCAAGAGTTTAGAAGC
>NW_010400586.1:429-775 GCF_000710305.1 Buceros rhinoceros silvestris | reverse complement strand
AAGAGCTTTAGATGAGGTGCCTGAGGTTGCAAAATAACTGTATTAGGTTTGAAAGCTGAGCTTACAATCAACCAAAATTGAAAGGTAATTGTCTCTGTCCATTTGTAACTTGATTTTCATCTCCAGATTAATGTTCGAATTTAATGGGTAAGAAGGTCAAACCTTTCTAATGGAAACATTTTTAGTCAAATTCTCCCTCTCTATCTAAGACTCAGTTCTAATCACTTACAATCTATAGCTCCACTAATTGTGACTAATGGTCCCACTGTGTTGTTAAGGTAACTTAATTTCTTCACAGATTTTTGGCGTTCGTAGTTTCTGGCTTTACTGCTGTTAATTACAGCAC
>NW_010400586.1:0-252 GCF_000710305.1 Buceros rhinoceros silvestris | reverse complement strand
GCGGTGTGGTTGTGGTCTCAAATATTCCCCTCCACTAGGAAGTTTGTGGCATCTCAGCAGGGGTGTTTCTAGGCTACAGTGGCCCAGTCCAGAGCAGCACATAGTCCTTGATAACGCTACTTCAAGTATCATTATTAAATTGTCACCTTTGGTTCTCTCACCATCCCTTACTTCCTTGGAGCACCACGTACCCATTTAGAACAAAAGCAAACAGGACACTGGCTCCAAACCACACATGGGGCTGGGGGTGGG
>NW_010400585.1:53754-57432 GCF_000710305.1 Buceros rhinoceros silvestris | reverse complement strand
TGGAGTGTTTCCCCTCCCTCATTATTAAAATTTTCTTCCTAATACCTAGTCTAAATCTACCCTCTTTCAGTTTAAAGCCATTATGCCTTGTCCTATCACTACATGCCCTTGAAAAAAGTCCCTCTCCAGCTTTCTTGTAGGCACCTAGAAGGTTGCTGTAAGATCCTCCTGAAGCCTTGTCTTCTTCAGGCTGAACAACCTCAACTCTCTCAGCTTGTTTTCATAGCTGTTGCCCTCCTCTGGGCTTGCTCCAACAGGAGCCCCAGAAGGGGCCCCAGAGCTGGGCACAGTACTCCAGGTGGGGGTTCACCAGAGTGTAGGCAAGAACCACTTCCCTCAACCTGCTGGCCACGATTCTTTCGATTTAGCCCAGGATACGTTTGGCCTTCTGGGCTGCGAATGCACATTGTTAGGTAATGAAAAGTTTCTTGTCGACCAACACCCTCAGGTCCTTTTCATCATATTTTAACACTGAGCAGTGAATTTTGTGCAACTGGGGAAGCTAAGAATGCAGGCTTTAACTTTAAATCCATCTTGGCTGCAGCTTTTGTCGTTTCAGTTCCTCCTGAGGAGAATGCCAGGTGTCTACATGAAAATAGGTGTTTCCAGGCAGGGTTTTCTGTCTGCATTCTGTGCTCCTGTACTCACAAAGAAGAAAATAACTTCCTACAAAGGCTGGGTGCTAGAAGGAATATACAGTGTGGTTTTTTTAAAGATGGATTCATGTGTGTTGTTTGTATAATGCTTAGGTAAATACAACTGAAGTTTTTCCCCTTAATGTGGTTAGTTTGTACTTCCTTGCTGTGTAACCTAATGCACCCGCTTTGCACTTCTGTCACTAGAGGCAATAATTGCTGTTGATGGAGAAGTTGTAGACTTGCACAAAGAGTAAAACACCCTTCATTTTTACCTTGAAAGAGGTGCTAAAGGGAAAAATAGAGCAGAGGGAACACTGAGAATTAGACAAGGAAAAGGTCTTATGAATTCATGGCATATGTGGGAGAGAATGGTTACTGTTCTGCAGATCTGCATTACTCCAGAGAAACAGTTCCACAGCAATCTGACCAGCTGTTCTTTTGCAGTTTTGTAACTCACAGCCACATATAATTATCAGCTGTACGGCCCCAATAGAGAAGCTCTCCATGAACAACTTTCAGTTTGGAATTTGGTAGTTTCCAGGAAGCCTTGAACACACTGGGATCATGGGGCCTGGGTGTGTTCACATCAGCTAGCATCAGTGCAGTTCAGCTCTGTGGGCAGCAACCAGTGTCTCCTCAGAGCCAGAGCCCACAAGTAGGGAGGAGAAATCAGAGCAATGCTGAGGACTGCAGAGCTGAGCACCAGCTCACCCGTGGCTCTTAATGAGCTTGCGTGTGCTGGGAATCAGGCAACCTACCAAAGCCTGTGGTGGTGCAAGGCAGAAGGAATGAGTTCTCCCACGAGAAGAAAGGAAAGCATTTGGCTGAGGGAGGAAATAAAGCAGTGATCCCAGAGTCTTAAGGCTAAACTCCCATGAAAGGCTGAAGCGTTGATTATTTTTAGCAGGGGAGAGCCTAGGGGGAGGGCTTGTCAAACAGATTAAACCATTGTTAGGAGCAGAGCAGAATTCAACTGCAGCACTTTCCTCTCCATCACACCTGCATCCTGATGTGAAATAAAAAGTGTGTCTATGGCAGGGGGGAAATGTGGAGGAGGGAAAAGCTGCACTTGAAGAGCTGAAGTGGTAGCAGTTAGGGATGGAGTCGTTCTTTCCTGTCACTGCTTGTACGCTATTGGCTTCTCTTACGCTGATTTCTTTCTGTTAATTCCCAGGATAGTCCCTGAGAGTTGTTTATCATCCTGAGGCAAAATGTTCCAGCCTCCTCTCACCACTCTTTCTTCCTGTAGACAGAGGTGCTGATTTGTCTGTGTCCAGAAGAGCCTGAGGACAGAGTGTGAGGATGTTTCCTGCCTTTTGTAACCCTCTGGGCCCATTACTCTTGCTCAGCACCGTTCTAGTTCTCCCTGCTTTCTCCCAGGCAGCCAGGCTGTGAGAAGTAGCACTGTCATCCAGCTGCAAACAAGATGTTGCAGAGCTGCTGGGGCATTCATCCGTGCTGGGCCAGGTGCTGTCTAACCTTCCCTTTTGGAGCACATGTTTAAACATTGTTCAAAGCAGCCTGGTCACTGTGGGATGGTATGAGCGCGTTCGGCAGAGCAGAGTATTGTGCAAGGCTGCCCTTCGCCGGCTAAGTTTTATTGGTTTCCTGTCTTTGCTGCATGGCTTATCTCCTGGACAAAAGGGAAATAAGGCTGGGAGGGCACACTTGTCCCAGAAAGAGAAGGTAATTGTGAGGGCAGTTGAAGCCTCAGGCAGCTGTTGTGGCAACAGAAGCTGGCTGTTTTCTTTTTGTTTTTGTTTTTTGGGGGTTTTTTGGTTTGGTTTTTTTGGTTTGGTTTTTTTTTTTTAATCTAGAGCGAGAGTGTGACTATGAGAAGTGCCTTCAGAACCTGGGAATTATGGTCTAACCCAGTTTGAGTCTCTCTTCTGCCCCTCTCTTCAATTGTTTAGGTCACAGCCATTTACAAAAGAAACTCTTTTAGGTGGCAGTCCTTCACAGAAGACTTCTGTGATGCTTTAATCCTGGTACCACACCCTAGTTTTTTATTGTCCTACAGGTCCTCCAGTTTAGGGTCTTTGAGTCTGGAAGAGGAGCCTCGTAGATAAAACAGCAGCTATATGTATTTTCCAAGAGCTAAACTTTGTGGGAGGAAACAGAAGAAATAGAAAAGCAGACAATCCACGTAGAGATGAGTTGTCTTTAGCAGCCTGCCAGCTCAAAAGTGGAGGCAACTGGGATCCCCAGCAGTGAGTGGAGGGAAACCTGTCTCTCTTAATAGTCATCCTGAATACTTCAGAAAATGTTCCTTTAAACCTACTCAGATGGTCTCTCCTCCACAAGTTTTTCCTCCTTCTTACATAGCAGATTAGCCTGACTTCAGGTAGCTCTTGTATGATTGCATGAAAATGTTTCTTTCCTTGTCCTAGAGGAACACCTAGGTCGTGTTCCCCAACCTACTATATAATCTGAGACAAAAGATCCCTCCAGAGCCTCTGAAGTGCTTCCTGAAGGGCCCAGTGGTGCTAAGCATGAAAACCCTCTCCAGAAAGGGTAGCTAAGTGGCTGAGCTGTATGAAACTCAACTCTGTTCTTCCCTGCCTGATGCAGGCAGCCTGTTTTTTCTGAATAACACCATGTTTTTATGCAGAAAATTGCCTTCCAGTAATCAGACAAACATTTAAAAGATTATATATACAATTATAGACATCTCCAAATCCATCGCAGATGTCCTTGGGGTTTTGTATGCCTAAGGGAAAGCCTCGGCTTTTAAAAATGGAAGAAGCAAGACAGATGAAAGGGAAGAGGTTAGCTGCTTTCACAGAAAAATGGGAATTACCAGAGTGAGCCAGACTTAGTTTGAGTAGTCTGGCTTAGATGCATTGAGCGCAGAAGGGGAGCTCTAATTATCGCTGTTTGCACCCACTGGTGACGTACATGCCTTCAGTCATGCAGGCTGCTGGTGTCTGCACAGCCAAACCGTCTTCCTTTAGAGCTGGGATCTCTGCAAGCAGAACTAGTAATTAACTACTCTGGCTGTTCCTCCTGGGAAGTGATCCACACACTGATGTCTGTGCTA
>NW_010400585.1:53102-53661 GCF_000710305.1 Buceros rhinoceros silvestris | reverse complement strand
AAGGAGGAGGAGGGAAAGAGGAGCTGTTGCATTACTGTGAAACAGCTGCATTTCAGGATCCATGCCAAAAGTGGGGGCGGAAAACTGGAGGCCTGAAGAGATAAAGAAAGGCAGATCCCTCCAGGTCTGAGGCTTCAAGAGACCAACGCTGTGTGTGGGCAGGAGCTGGGATGCTGTGTGGGAAAGATTTGTTCTTTCAGTAGAAGGGGAGTTCCCTCACAGGTCTTCATGCAAACCACATCTCCTAAACCCCAGGCTTTATCACAGATCTAGGCTGGTACTGTGGGATGGGCTGCAGAGCTACAGCCTCCACCCCTTTCCACTCCCTGGCACCAAACACTGGTAACCTTCGGATTTGAAGCCACACTGCTTTTGGCACAGAGGGTCAATGCCAGCAGTGGGGCTGTCCAACCCCCCCCTTGGCAGTGAGAGGTATCACAGTATGCAGAGCTTATGCTCAGGGCGCAGAACTTGGCAAGTCTGTGTAATGTATCTTCCACAGCTCTCAACTTTGCACGGCTTACGCTTCGCTGGGTGCAAGACCAGGGCATTTCAGCAG
>NW_010400585.1:35584-53014 GCF_000710305.1 Buceros rhinoceros silvestris | reverse complement strand
GGACAGGCAAACGCAGGGTTCAGTAATACTGGCAGCCATAAATTTTTCTCAAAGAGCTGGGTGCTTACTATGAAATGTTGCGCATAAAGATCATGTCTTGTTCTTACCACTGGTGTTTGATATCAAAAAAGCAGTTTGCAGCTCTGCAGACACGCCTGGGCTTCCAGTGCCTTCATTTGGAGGTGTCTGTCCACACCTTGGGGGTGCTGTAAATTGCAAGTCAGGATGACAGCATCTTTTGCAAATACATCAGGATTATATTAGCTGCTTGGCCCTCTTGGGGAGGGGGAAGAATGCATTTGGTCTCTGACAAAACCATGAGAAAGCTTTCTGTATTATGTAATTTTTAAAGCCACTGGCCATCATGAAGCCAGCAACCTGCTTCAAATTAAATTATTTAAGGATATCTATGTGGTTCTGTAGAATAAATCCAAATTGCATGGGATCCAGTTCAATTAAAATCTTCAGTGAGTCTAAACCATGTTTCCATCATTCTCGGTATTTTGTAAACATAAAAAAAAGAGGTAATACAAACCAACTATGTGTTACTCGCAGAAATGTCTGTCTATGTTTAGCCCATATCTGGGACTAAACTATAGCAGTTGCTTTAACACCTGAGGACCCATCCCTAGCAGAGAAAGGGAGTCAGGAAAAGGGGAGTAGACCTGTAAGTTGAAATGAAAACATTAATAAATCAACAAAACTTATACCAAATACCAATATAAAGTATACAAAGTTAAACTTAGCCCAGCAAATAAACAGCAGTCACAAGAGACGTAAAAGAAGTCCTCAGGGAACCCTGAACATAAGGATTCACCTCTCCTTAGCAAAACTTGCCCTTTTCTACTGAGTGTGACACTGTCTGGGACACACCTGTGAGCTGGCTCAGGTAGCTGTCCTGGCTGACTCGAAACTGCTAACGGCCTCCAGACCATGGCTGGCCTATGATTCTGTCCCAACAGAACCACGGCAGTGTCATAGGGTTAGGTTGCGACCAAGCTAAGTGCTTTTTCAATGGCTCACAGGTTTCTAGTATATTTTCCACAAAGCTTTCTTCCTTTTTTTTTTTATATTTAAAATTTGTTCTTACTGTCTGAACAGGGCAGAATAAATACATCCTAGTGAACAATATAATGAATATGAAGCTACTTTGGCAAACCAATTTCATTTTCATGAATCTCATTGTTAGTTGAAGATATTAAATAATTAGTGTGTGTCCTCTCTGAGGGCAAACACTTCCCTTGAAATTAAAGCCATATTTTGTGAGCATAACTCACTCTTGCTGAGTGGCAGTGGACCAGGTAAACCATGCTGTTCTAGCTATATCTGGTGATATGTATAAGCTTTCCAACATACACTAAATGCGTAATATCTGCAAATAATGTGGGTAGATTTAAAATCAGGTTTGGTAAGCTGTCAATCTGTCAGCCTTTATCTGGACTGTCAGTGAAGTGCAAGCAGGAAAGGACATTCCAGTTTGAATTTGCTCGGTCTGTTGGTGGAAATGGGTCTTGTAGTATTTGTTCAGTTGTGCTAATGAATTCAATCACTGCAACAACTCACAGACATTTTCATTAGTGGGACCAATGCATATAATTTCTGAAATTCTGAGAAGGTGTTTTAGGAAAAATGTGTTTAAAGAATAAATTTCACTTACAGCAGTGATTGTGGTTCCAGTGCATTGTGGCATAGCTGTTAGTACCATGCTGAAGTTCAGGCTGATAGGGATCAGGAGCTAGGAGATAATCAGTACATATAGCATTGTCTATAATACTATTGGAAAACTGTCCTCCTTAGCATATATGCCATCCAAGTCTGAGCAAGGGAGTCAGTTTTGATCTCTTGAGGTTATTCTGCTTTTAAGGTAGAGGGACTGAAGCATCCCAAGGATGAGGTTCAAGAGCTTCCTTGTTTTAAGCAGCCATTGAACTTCAGCAAACATCAGAGAATTTTGGGGTAGCAGACAGCTCCTTTCCTGCCTGAGCTGTATCTCTTCTGGCATGCCATGCTCGAGATAGAATCTACTTTTCCAATGTAGTGAAAGGAAGTATATCTTCGTCAAGATAAGTATTGGCAGAAATAACATTTGCTTGAGAATGAAGGTGTATTGTTCTAACGCAATATACTGTAATTTAAATCATTCACAATGCAATTACTAATGTGGGTCCACTTTGTAAACTCAACCAGCAACTGGCATTTTAGCTGGGTGCATTCAGTCTCAAAGTACTGAATGCTGCACATAACATCAGCAACAATTCTCATTTTCTAACAGCATGTAATTTTCATAATGGCTCTACACCTCTTTCCTTCTCCACCTGAATGATGTCTCTGACTTTTTTTTTGTGCTGTGTCATTCTGGAAAAATACTGTAATACTGTCATGCTCAATATACTTGTCTCAGCTTACCTGCTTTCACTATACTATTGCTAGTCAGATTAAGTTTTGTCTTCTGAGACAGACGCTGTCTTGGTGTGGGGTTGGGGGTGTACTTGAAGCTCACTGCTGCAGATCTTGAGGAAAAAAAGGTGAATGTGCTTCTTCTGAGGACTGTGCTAGAAGTCACATTGAACACTGGAGTAAGGACCAAGAGGACATGAAAGGCAGAAGGTACGAAGAAAAGGAGTTCAGAAGAAAACTGAATGAGTTGGAGTTTGCCAGAGGTGCGACGATGTTCAGATCTCCTTCTTGTGTTTCCTAAAGGACTCTGTAGGAAGTGCCGGCAAAGGCACATGATGGAATGGTTATAGAAGGCCTTTGCTCTGTACCTAGATATTCACTGAAGGGTAGTTTTCCCAGAAAACATCTCGTTTAGTTGTACCAGATTGATCAGTCTTGCCTTGAGGGGTTATGCGTTTCCACACTGTAGGTTTAAACTTGTCTTGGTGTGGGACCACGAGTACTGCGAATTCAAAGCACATCCTGTGCAGAACTAGGCATCTGACTGTGGTCTTCAGAGTCAGCAGAAGACATGCTACTCAGTGGACGGGGAAGCTTGCCTTTACTCCTATCTGGGAACTACTGACCTGACCGCAGAGAAAAGGACTGCTTGTCTCCCTTCAGGTAAGATGACTGCCACTCAGTCATGCCTTCCTGGCGTGAGACCCTGAAGGCCAACTTCTCTTTCAGCCTGTGCAAGTAGTGATTCTTCTTGTTTGCTTCTCTCACCCATCCTGGCAGAAAGGGAGCAGAAAAGTGGCAAAATAGGCTAAAGAGAGCAGTGCAAAATGAAAACAACTGAGAATGTGCAATTTTAATGTGGATTTTAATAAAACTCTGTGCCATTCCTAGCATTTAAGTGTAGCATTTGCTAATATTTGTTTTCATGAATGGCCTGCAGAACATGACTGCTCTGTCTTCACGTGTACTTCTCAGCTGAAAATACCTCTTCAAGGGAAGTGTTGTGTGAATGCTGGTTCCTTCGGTGTGAAACCATGAATGGTCCTGTTTGCAAAAGGAACTTTCTACCTATGTTCTTCATCACCTTCTCTGCCGAGTTTTCCAAGTGTAGGTTTCTCTTTCACCCCCATCTGCTGCCCATTCGCCTCTTCCACTGTCTGTTCCAATGTGTCATTTGTTCTTAGTGCAACATAATTTAGATCAGGTGATTCATGTATATGCTTCCCCTGCTGAATAACCAACACGAGGAAGGGAAGTGTACCCCCTGACTACCGACTCCTTGGTTGTTTCCTACTGTGCTTTTTTCAGGGAGACTTTAAGTCTAGTTTTTAATGGAGAAAAGGGAGAGGGGTTATGAAGTGCCACCAGACTGAATCTTGCCTCCACTCAGCTTTTGCACAGGCTTCTAAGAATGTTGGAAAACAATATGAGGAGACAGAGACCTAGTGCATTGAGCCATATTCAGAGGTTTTCCTTCAGATCTGTATATCACGACAACAGACTGCCTTTGTTTGAACCATGGCTTAGCAGAGTTTGTTTCCTGAGGTGACTTTTGAGGGCTTTATTAGATATGGCGGCATCATCTAAAAAAGATGCCCATGGTAAAATAGACTTCATGCGTCGCATCTACATAATGTGGATTGCCTCACACATCACTGTTCTGCTTGCTGCAAAATGGCTTTCCCAAGTAACAATTTTGTGACAGTATAGGCAAGGACATAACCGAAATTGAAGGACTGGGGAGTGATTCTCAGGTCTTGTGTAAGGAACTGTGCCCAAGCTGTGTCCTGAGTCCATTCCTGAATGATCTTCCAGCTCTCCCTTCACACCCTCAGGCTCCCAAGCTTCCAGAAATAATAAAAGCACATAGACCCGAACAGGGTTTTGCGGTGTTGCAGTTAGTCAGGACATCAAGACTACAGGACATGCCAAGGAAAGCACCCACCCCACAGACTAGACGTGGAAGCTATATTTTTTTTCTAGATGAGTTGTCTCTTCAAGTAATTCTCCATGTCAGAAATCAGAAATCTCAGGTGCCTTCTGACCAGCACTCAGCAGGGTTTGGGCAGGGTCGAAAGATGGCAGCTGCTGTGCCTTCAGGGAGATGTCTGCGACTCCCAGGGATGCTCTGCTCTCTTTTATGACTTCAGTGGAGTGTGCACAGAAGCAATGCACAACTTTGTGCACATGGGAGTCAGGAGCCTTTTGCCTCTTTGAGAAGCTGTATATGTTTCCCTCTGGTTCAGTAGGGGAAAAAAATTCTGGTGTGCCTCTCTGGACCTTTCTGGTTGCTGGGCCCTGACCTCCTTTGACCTGATTTAATTGAGGATTTTGTCAAGCTTATTGCTTGGGATGTTCTTTGGCAGCACTGAGCAAACAACACAGACTGATGACAAATTATCATTTTCACATGCACAGATTGAAACATAAAAATAGCTCTTAAGAAAAAATAATTTCCTTTTCAATGGCGTGTAATAACCTTCCTTCAGTAGCCTGTCCTTGACCTCAGGCTCTGTATGACAAGTCATCTCAGCTTCCTCAATTCTGTATCTTACCCAGACACATCACTAACACAAAGTTGAATAATGCAAAAAAGCACACCTGAATATTAATTTATTTTTTTAAACTACATCCCTAGTTCTATAGATGTGCCTCTTTTGTGTCTGCCTACCAGAAATGTCAGCCAATATTTACTGATGAACCTGCTTATCACAATACACCTTTTCCATATTTCCACATAAGAATTCCAGGAAAAAAAATATACCAGTTACACACGCAAAACATTTGCTTTGGAAGTGCTTACCTTTTCATCAAATTGGGGATGAAAATGAACAGCAGAAAATAAAACTTACTCGACCAGTGACACTGAAACACTACAGCTTGAATCTCAAGCATCTGCTCTGACTCCATAAAATAAGATATTTTAAAAAAAATTTGAATACATTTGAGTAGCATATACCTAAAACTTTGTGATCTACTCATAATCCGGCAGAAAACGAAGTTCACCAGCTCTGGGTAGAAATCAGGCTGAAGATGTTTAATTTTTTTATTCTGTTCAGAGATGAATGTGCAGTTGGTGAATATAAACAGTTTGATACCACAGGCAAGGGGAGCCAGTGGTGCAATGTAGTGGTGTTCCAGCAGCAGCACTGCCTCTGATGGAGAGAAACAGCTGGGTGCATCATATGCTGAATACACCCTCAAACTGGCAGTAAATAGCGTCTCTAGGTCTGATTCTGGGCCATGCTGGAGGAATGTCTATCACATATATACAAAGTTCTCTGCAAATACTAAACCTCAGGTTGCAGGCCTGACAGCTCCTTGCAGTACAGCACATTTCATAGTGTGAATGAGTGAGACAACAGGATAGGTTAAAAAGGAACAACAGGAGAAATTAAAATTTCCTTACAGTTTCTAGGGAAAATGTAATTTTTTTCAGAACATAATTCATTAAGCGAAAAGGCTGTTGCACACTCTGAAAAGTAATATTTCAAACTTCTCAATGGAAAAGAAGACCTTAATTTTATTTGAAGAAGCAAATTCTCCTGTTGTAGCTAATCACCTCCATGATGACAGATGTATCTCCAGGCTTAGAACAGTTACTAAGAAAGCAAGTTCCTTGGGTGACATTGTTCATGAGCAATTTTTATTGTCCTCATAAAAATCAAGAGGCGATAAAGGCACCCAGTGACTCCCCTGCCATTAACAGTCTCTCTTTCTTCATCCTCACAAGGTCACAGCAAACCGGTTGTCATTGAGTCGTATTCTTTTTGTCAGCTTTTACTTAGAAGCTGTGAAAATAGGCAACAGGAACAATGTGAAGTTTTACAGCTAGAATAGCAGTAAGAGTCCCTGCATACAAACTAAATTTAAGAACCCGTTCTTGTCCTGTATTCTAAGGTATGCATCTTTCAGGACTGCAGAGCTCTAAGTTAAGACAAAAGATTTTAATTTTTTTATTTTTTAAGTAAAACGTTATGGAAAGATGTGCTGAAGATCCTGTCTCTTAACTAGTTACAAATACAGGCCTGAGCAGTAACCTTCATGTTACTATGCAGCTATTGACTTCCAAACCTGAGAAAAGGTGGGAGGAAGGAAAGCATCAAAGAAGAGTAATTTTCTGTGTTTGAAAGCTAAGGAGATTACCTTTACAAAATGTTATTAGCTACCAGACTGAACAACTTGCCAAAGTGGAAGGAAAAGCACTGATGACTTAACAGCTCTTGAGTCTTAGGGCTCATTCAGGATCACTTTTGGTTTTGTTATTTAGGAGGTGTTTACATCTGACCTATGGTACCTGCATACTGTATGTTGACATCAGTGGCATTCCTAAGTGTCAGGAAAGGAGACTAAACTGTAATTAATGAGCTGACAAAATTACTGAAGACTGCCGTGGGAGCTGGCTGCTTTTCCTTTACCTTACCTTCTTTTTTCTGCCCTCTCCTGTTTTCTATTTGGCTGTTTCACGTTCATATAGGAAGAAACAGGTAAAGAATCACTTACCTAAGATCAATGCAAGATCCAAATGAGGTATGGAAACAGGCAATTTCCTGAGTGAGGCTTCCGTGTTGCCCATCAGTCTCTGCAATTCCACCAATACGTTCCAAATTTTAACCAAATTAATCAGAAGCTCAAGTTTCAAAGATGGCAAGTATCTAAAAATGTCATGAAAATTAATTGTGAGAAAGAAGACAAAGAGAAAGTTTGAGTGCAGTCCTCATCTTACCTGTATGATCTGCAAGCATTGCTGTCAGCACTCATGTTTTAAATCAGCTGTGACCTGTGCTGCCTCTTGTCCAGTCAAACAGCTCACGTGTATGGCAGGGAAATGGAAGTATTGTGGAAGATAGGGCAGGGGTAGGGAATATGGGGCTCTGAAAAACTAAGGCGATTAGTGTGGAAAGGACCTTGGGGACATAAGAGCCAACTAATGGTGCAGCGAGAGCTTTGGTTAGTGTGACAGGGAGGTAAAAGTCTTTCAGTGGCTATAGGTAAGCACATGTGGCAGACACGAGAGCCTTGTGGTATCAGAGTTCGTGGATAAACAGTTCCTCTCTGGCAGTGCTCTCAGGATAGCGGCTTGGATCTGCAATACAATTTACTATTTTGCGCATTTCTCCCCTTAGCCACCCCATCCCCCCCCTTTTTTTTCTCTTTCCCCGCTGCTTTGACAAGCTTCCTCACTTGCATCACTGCCAAGGTAGTCATAAGTCAGCTGAGAAACAAGGAATGACTAACTTCCTTCCCCTTGGGGCATTAGCACACTCTTAGGTCACCTGTCTTCCCAGCAAGAGAGCAGCAAGTACACAGTGTAATCCAACAACTTCAGTGCGTCTCTTCTCTTCGGAGGAGCCACTACAGGGGATTTTTTTATACTCTTTGTGAGTTCCACTAATTTTTACCTCTAGGAATTTTTTAACAAGTTAAGTTTTCTCAAAACCATTGTGTTTTCAGATATTTCTATAGAACCCTAAGTTGTTTCTGAAACACTGCAACACTTCTGAGCTGACAACTGCAGAGAAATGAGGCATCAGAAGCTCTAAACCAGAGGTATATGAAATTATAGAAACAAAATAAAATATGAAAGGAATTCTAAAGTAAAGCAAAAGCGGAGTTCAGAACAGAGCACAGGACCACAACAAGGCTGATAAATTTAAGAAATGTAGGTTGCAGAGCAAGCCTGGCCATGAAATTGCACAGCCCATCTTTGGAGATGTCAGTTTGTTGTTCTGTGCCCAATTTTACCTAGTTAGGAAAGAGGCTGGTGCTCCTGTCTTCACCAATGCAGTGTTGCTGATTTAGCTCCTCTTTTGAGAGTATTTTATAATGTAGAGCTAGAAGGCACTGTAGAAATGTTTGGAAAGTAATATAGTCCTGTTATGACGCGTTCAGCTCCTGGGAAAGAGGGTACTGAGGTGTCTAAGAGAAAATGGAGTTCGTGTCAGCAGCTGGATGAAACGAAAAAAGATGAAGGCAGAGATGGATGAGGAGAAGACAGAAGTATGCAAAATACAAAGAAAACTATGGGTGAGCGACATCCGCCTGAGAAGAAGGACAAGGGAGGGAGGGCAGTACAGAAAAGGAAAGGATGTACTCCCCCATCCCTGCAGTAGCACCAGCTTCATGTCTTTGGTGGATTGCAAAGGAGAAGCAGCATCTGAATGCAGAGACGGTGCCAGCGCTTGTCAGAAAGAGAAGGCTCAAAGTTCATCAGCCATTGGCACTGTGTGTGCTCTTCGGCTGACACGCAGCTGATTTGCTCTGAAACAGAAGCTGATTGTTTTACTGCTTTAGGCTGCTCCTGTAACACAGTGAACTTGATGCAACTCTTGTTAGGGCATTGCTAAGCTGGAGCAAATAAGTACTAACACTTGTTTTCCCACCTCTGTAAACTCATCCTGCTTTCCTTGTCTGAATTCTCCAGTGGAAACAAGATAATTAAAAATTTGGTCGAAACTGCAGCCACTGAGATTCACATTAGACTTTAAGAAAATTTCCTGAGTGTAAGCCTGGGTGATTTAGAGAGATCACTTTTCCTGGACTGGGGTGTTTTAAGAATGTGTTAACAACGTGTAGATTAAAAAGGGATTGAAGGCTTTAACATCAATGCCACAGGACAAGCCAGTGCAAGATCAGGCAGGTGTGGAAGCAAAATCAAAGAGATGTCAGATTGATTAAGAATAAACCACATCAGAAGTGCAACTGGTGAGACCGAGACTTACTCATTCAGAGTCAAATAAGGTAGGGAGTATGGTATTCTCCCCCACAGCCTCTTGGGGAGATTTTTGTGACCAGGTTAAGAATGGAAGAAGGTCCAGTACTGTGGATCCAGGCTGTGATCATCAGAGTAAAGATGAAGACAGGACTTTTCTGGACTAAATGGGAACAGATATGGGGATGTCTAGCAGCCAAGGACCCGTAGTTCACTCTTCTTTTTTTCTCTCTCTTTTTTTTTTTTCCTCTTTTGCCTCTACCATAGGAAGTGTCTTAATTATAGCAGTGGACTGGCTTGGATTTGTGTTATCCTTGTTTCATTAGATTCCATAGAGGGCTGTGTTGTCAAGAAGCTCTAAAACCTGTGCTCCACATTTTTTGTATGGAGAAACACTTCTATTTGCTGGGCTGGCAGCTGCTGTGTGAGCTTTTCAGTCCTTTTTAATTACCCTGCCTTCTGTAGCAAGCTACTGTGAATTAGTTCTTTGGGGCTTATTATCCCGACTCCTTTACCACACTCAAGAAGGAACAAGAGGTACTGAAGAAGGCCCCAGGGGATATCCCCTGCCTAATGAAACTCTACTGTGCCTGTAGAGCCACAGTGCCAAGAGGAGGATGGAAGGGTCATGGCTGGGATGTGTAGTGTTCTGGCTGACAGTGCATGAAAACGTATCAGAGCAACCATGAAACTGCTTTGCATGGCACTGGAAGTCAAGTCAGCTCTGAATGATACTAGGAAATAGAATGATGAGGACACTGAAGGCTGCCTTTACCTGTGTCCTTACTTACACTGTTTGCAGTGCTGAAATCACTGACAACTGAAAGAGCAGTAACTGGAAAGAGGAAGGAAAATGTCCAGTACCTCTGCTTTTGGTTGGGGTTTCCTCTGACTGTGAGGGAATCTGACCTTAAGAGGCATGCCAGGGCGGAAAGGCAGGGCTCTTCGCAAGGACCACCCACCTTGATTGACAGAAGGAAATGAGATCATATGCCCTTGTATCCCAGTAGATGCAGGTAACTTACCCAGATATTGCAAGTTTAGAGTGAAGAGCTGTCTGATGGAGATTTTGGATGAGGGTATCTTTACTCCCCTTGCTCAGTAGATGTAGGAGAACAAAGACCCTCACTTTTACCACAGAAAAATAATTCTTCCCTGTTCTGCTTTGAGGCTGTTGCATACTGACTGTGAACCTGCTGAGAACAAGTGATACATTATAAAGCTCTTTTCTCCTCCCTCATTAACTGAATCATCTTAGTTAAGTGCAGGAAATGGTAGGACAGAAGTAGTTATAATAAATGCTGAAGCTTCAAACCCAACCCAAACCTCTCCATAGACTGCAGGCACATACTACAGTTCCAGGTTTTTTCTTCAACGAACTCCATGGATTTGGACTTATAAAACATGCTAATCCCAGGATTACTTTTTAACTGCAGTTTTAAACTCACCTGTTCTGCTACCTGTTGCTCTATCAAAGTCATGCTCACAGGGAAAATTATGAGAGAATGAACCAAAGATTTGTTTCTGTGGTCTCAGGGGTTTAAGCATCTTATAAAAGCATGACTCTGGACTGAAATAGTTACATCTGAACAGACTAGGATGTGAACATGCTTATGAAGATACAGAGGTGCCTTTACAGGCACAGTGTGTTCTCGCAGCTAGCTGCATCAATGTGAAGCGTGCAGAGGGGCACACCAGCTGTGCACAGCTGCACCATGTTCGGCAGCAGAGCATCTGAATACGAACAAGGCTCTCGCGTTGGTCTCAGTCCTTTCCTCTCTCCTCTGTGAATGAATAAATCTACATTGTTGCTATTTATGTGATCCAAGCGGGTGAGAATTAGCAGTTTAGGAATATTGGTTTGGGTTATTAACTTGGGCTCATGAATAAGCAGAATGACTAGTGCCAGGGGTTTGTGCACTAATTACTCTTGAGCTCTCCTGATGAAAGAATGATAAACAGCAAATATACCAACAGCTTTTGACTATTGTTTTATTATTAATAGTATTGCTAAAGGGAGCAAAAATGGAAAAAACTGCTTTTCCTGTCTGACTCTGGACTGTGCATGGGGCTGCAGTTCAGGGCACATCGTCTAGAGAGTGAATGACAGATGTGTTGCAGTTACTATTTTCTTGTCACAGTCATTGCTGGCTAATCAAAAGGTACTTCTGGTTTCCCTGTGGAGGGACCACATCCCACTCTGGCACCTTTTGCCCTGGACATCCACTCAGCTTCCACAAAACTGGTAACAGTGGAGGTTCATCTCGATGCCAGCTCTGGTAATGAAGCAGTTAAGTGAGACCTGCTGAAAACCCAAGAGAAATGCACTGATTAAACACTTTAGTTATCTTCTACTATTTTTCTTGCCTGCTCTTTTTCACATTCTTCCGGCCTTGGCAGTGCGTGCTCTTGTGTTTTTTTGAAAAAGCTGGATGGGAAATTAGTAAACACTTTACTTGGTTCAACATATGTTAAGGAAGTGGAAACAGCTGGGGGCCAAAGGGAGAATGTGGCTGGCAAGGCAGGTTGTTATTTTTATACAGAGCTGTTCAGTTAGGTCTCTGTGCAGATATGTCACTCCACTTGGCCCAGTTTTACCCCAAAGCCTCCTATTATTCCTCTCTGCTTCCAACATTTTGTCTTAGCTGTTCATGCACCTGCATGTTTATGCCCTGTGGTCTATTGCACAACATCTTCTCCTTATCTCTCCCTTTCCTCAGCTCCTTCCTTTTCCTTTTCTACAGCTGTTGCCTTTGGTGCACACCCCTACAGATAGCAGCGGCTATGGGAGAGGTCTGGCCTAGCTTTATCTATTGACTTCCCAGCTCTTCATCTTTCAGAGGGCTAGAGAGCCTAGGGTGAAAGCTGGTCCAAAGGACAGGAGCCAACCAACCTCTGCCAAATTTTAAGAGAAAAACCAGGCATGAGTTGAGAGGACGTTATTAGGCAGGAGACATTATAGGATGTCCATGGTGCCCAGGAAAATGGTCTTGCTCAGGTAATTTGCATGAAGTCACAATGAGACAGGACTGAAAACTTCAATTTTATGCATATATATACTACTCTATATTATTATCTGTAATTATATTTATATATTACATTGTTATGCATTCTAGAGTCATAGGTGACAGAGCAGAAATTCATAATCACCTGTCTGGTGGCAGGAGAGAGCCCTGAGTTATTCCATTAGGAAAACAGAGATGTTACCGTGTTAGATGAGAAAACAGTACTGTAGGCAGTGATGCTGTGTCAAGGCAAAGAATAGTGACATCTCCTTCCTTTTTCCTACACTTTTCCTGGATGTTTCAAAAATTACCTCCAACTCTATTGCCACTTATTTCCAGTTATTAATTCAGCCACGAAAACTGGCATGTTTTGCTTGACACGTTGATCTCACATAGTGTAGGTTAAGCAAACAGATATTCTTGGGCCTTGATTATACCAAGGTTGTTTAATATGGGTAGAGGGGCGGCGCCTGGTGTTTTTGTTGAACCACCAAAGACCACAGCCTCTCTTGTTATTCCTTCCTGGTTTGCTAAGGAAAGTGACTTAACTGCAGAGCTCTTATTGCTGTTTTATTACTGTTGCGTATGAACCCTTATAAATTCCTGGGAGCTGAAAAACACTTCCAAGCAAAACACTATTTTGATTCTTGGCTTCTGTGTGAGTTTTGCAGCCTAATTCCCATGTCAAAGATCACATACAACTTATCCAGAGACTTATGAAAGTCAGCATGGCAAGACTTAACTTTTTTTTTTGCAGTGTTGGCTCTGAAACTGGAGATGATCAGCCTTGTGGAGAGAGGAGAACCAAGGCCCAGAGCCACCTCACTGACTCTGTTGCCTTGACTTTAAAGAGGAGTCTTTAATTGTGACCACCTTACTAATATAATTTCAAACTGTTTCATTAAGTGTATCTTTAACAACGTTTCTCAAAATCCATTTTAATATCTTCTGATGTTTTATTTGTTGAAGGATATTTATTATGTTCTATGGCTCAGCAAGAACATTGCTTTTTAAACGTATTTTATCCGCAAGACAGAGCGGTCTCCTGGATATGCAGTACTGTTAAATGAACATAGGGACATTAAGCATCATAGACATGGCAGTTGCTTTACCTGATTATTTAAATTTTTTAAAAAACACTTTTAAAGTGCTGGTTATGTAATTACGATACGCAATAAAATGCTCCAAGGGCAAAGAGCAAATATGTTAAATGGGTAATAAGTAAAGCTAGTACGCCACTGCTCCCTCCCATTAAGCTTGCATGGATCTTAGCCCTGGCTGATGTGCTTTTTTTTTTTTTTTTTTTACAATTATTTAAGGATCTACATTGCAGACATGTTTTTGTCAGTAAGGATATGCTGTTGTTATTGATGCCAACTAATTGCTTCATTCCTACAATCAGATGATTTCCATTTTAGAATCCTTTGATTTCCTATCAGTCAGATGGTAAAAAGAAGAGAGAGGTTCTGTAATAAAACTTTCAAAGAACAAACAGAAAAAAGAAATCTATTTAAACTGTAACGATGTAATTCTTGCCTTTCTTTTAGTTCAAAGGGACAAATTACCAGGGGCCTCTGAAAAACCAGAACACGTACAAGACTTCATTATAGCCAAAGATTTCAGGAAATATTGACAGATCTACTTCTGAGGCAGAATTTCCTGCTTCCTGCCTTGATGGATAAAATACCGAGCACACAGATTCATCTGTTCACTGTGAATATGTGCTGACAGAAGCAGTCTGACTTTCAGAGCAGTGTACATGCCAGGTGCACACACTCGGGATGTCCCTAACTACACAGAGCAAGACTCTTGCATCCTGCTTGGCATCCCTGGGGACTTAGCAGAGGAAACCATACGCTGTCAGGGAATCAAGATGGCAGCGGTATGAAGGTGACACCCAGCTTTGTGTGCTTGCAGGAGAAGGAACACTGCCTTTTGCCAGCCTTCAGAGCATTTCTGTCTGGATGAAGGGAAGCTGGCTTGGTGGCTAAACTTTAAAAACACTAGTGCAAAGTGGTTTCTGTCACTTTATATTTTTGGTCATTTGTTGGTAATCGTCTGCGTTCTCTTGATCTTCTTCTTGAGAACTAGTTATGATCATACAAAAAGCTTTTTTTAAAAAAGCCTAAACCTGGCTTGACTGTGGCCACATAATATACCTTAAAATTTACCTTTTTTTGGGGTTTTTTTTGGTTTGGGTTTTTTTTGTAATTTCAGCAGATTTAACTTGTCCTAAAAATATCAGCCAACTTCTTAGTACAAAAAAATTTTTGTTTTTCATAAATTTGGCATCAGTAGCATTGGTCACACTTACCAGACTGTCTCCTCCTAGGCTGTCACAACTCCAGCAGTTACTGCATGCTGGAATGATGGACCTACTGGTGGAAACCAACAGTTAAAACTGAAGTGAACAGGTGGGAAGACAGATCCCTCAGGAATATTTTCTGTCTGTAGGCCCTTAGAAAAGCTTAATTTATAGGAAAAAATACATTGGCATTTAAGCTGTCTAGACACAGGTGCCTACTTTGAATTCATTTTGATGGGAGTTAGGCCCTGGGGTGTTTTCCAAGTGCCCAAACAGCATAGAAAAAACCCCTATGATTATCTTTTGAGGGCCGTTAAAATAAAAAGCCTGTTCAGATATTGTGCTGACAAAGACAGTATAAAAAAACCCAAACCTAGACAGACTTTGATAAAGTATTATACATTAAATGTAGTTACATACATGAAGGAATTTAATGCTAGAGGAGTATGGTTCTAGTTATGAGCATGGTGGGACTGGAAACTTCTTTGAGAAGCTAACATTAAAGAGGCAGCAAAAGTTTGGGGTATGGCTATGGTTGTTGCCACTTAAAGAACATCTCAGCTATGCCTTTGAAAGACATTCAAAAAGCCTAACTTGGATACGGGTGCCAGGAAACACTACTTTCTTTGTAGACATCCTGGGCAGCTGTTGGCAGATTCTAAAGAAGCAGCAGAGAAGGCAAAAAATGGAAAAAGCCTAGATGCAATGTATCTTTTGGAATGACAATTCTGTCCTCTTCTTCTTTTGAAACATTGCAAGCTTGAGGAGACTTCAAATAGCTAAAAAGCCGTAATTAAAGCCTTCTTCTGAAACATGCATTTTCTTCTCTGACGCTATGCAGGGGAGTTCCTGTTTTCCTGTTGTTTCCTGTGGCATAAACATTTATTTTAACTTTCTTTTGTCATCTGTGCAGAAGCTGTCTGGAGGAGACGTGCTTTCATGTGACACTCTTCCTTCCCGCTGCTGTTTTTCTGGCCTCAAAGGCAAATGCAGGATATTCCTCTTCCAGTTCCTTCAGTGCCTCTCCTTATTCCAGTATCTCTGATCAATCAGTTCACAGTGAGGTCAGCATTTTCAAAAACTGATGTAATTACCTGAAAGAAATGTAGTATAGACTGGCCTTGAATTTCCTAGAAAGGGCTGAAATATTGGTCAAGCTTGTATAGATCACAGCTGATTTGGACAATTATGTAAATAAAGTATTTTAAGTACTGTAATGTAAGTATTATTCAGAAGACAGTTAAATGAGATGAGGATGAACATCAGATTGACTTAACTTACCTAGACCCCTTGTGGTCAACAACAAACTTGGCAAAACCCTCAGAACGGTTTTTATCAATTGGGACAGTCTAAATAAAATCGATCCTCTCTCTACGTGGGGGCCTGGTCTGTACAGTCTCTCAAAGTCCTTTCCTTGCTATACTTCTCTGATAGTGAACTGTATGACTTTCCAGTGGCCTAGGAGGTGTTATCCTATACCAACACTAAGAATGGGAAAGACGAGAGAACTTCAATTAGCTGCTGGTGTGCATGGATAATCATCTTCAAGATTCAAAGCTGCCTTTAGCACATCATTTCTTTACGGCTACACAGCACTGAGCCACACTGAGCAATCCAGCGGGCAAACTGTGCTAACAAAGTACTAAGGGGCAATGTCTCGTAGGTTCGTAAACTGGGAACCGCAGAGAACCCAGTTTAAATTAGTGCACAGGTGTATTCCTGAAAGAAATGCTTGGTCTGATTTACCACATGACCTAATGACTCATGACCACATGGTTAAACACTGCTGGATAATCTAGCTTAACTTTTTAATAGTTGCTATAAATCATTTAAGTAAAGCTTCAAAAAGGCAAGTTCAAAGGAAAAAGCTTCTTGGGTGAGGCTGTTACAACCTCAGAAAACATAGAAGAATGACACGAGGAATCCTGTCACTTGGGATGACTGGTAAAGTCCACTTTATTGAAGATTAACAAGGGAAATGCTTTCTGAGGGCTGTTACTGATGAAAGCACCGAATTTTGTGTTCATGCGGACAGAAAAAGAAAAGGGGGGTGGGCCTACCTTTCTCTGAAGAAATAGGTGGGAACCATACTTAAAGATCATAAGGGTTTATCTCCTACCAGGAATTTCACAGCATTAGTTGACCTTGGTCTTCATTCAGAAATGCTCTTTCTTCTGTAATGTTGTAGTTGACTCTAAAACTGGTTTGCTTCAGCATCCCGTGAAGGAGAGAAGGTACTGGCAGAAAGGGCATTTGAACGGTCAGGTCAGTGTAGTGAACAAAAAATAGGCAGGACAGGTTTTAGGTAGATGTACCCATGATGAATTGAAAGGCATAGGATAGAAGGGCTAGTGATTAACCCCTGTGGGTAATTAACTTCTTTGTACAAAGATCTATATTTCAATATAAAGAAAGGCAGTCTGCAAAATAGTGGATTTTTTGTTTGTCATGTAGTTATCTTGCAACTGTTTCCTCCACTATTGCATGAAGACTGTGATTAGGAGGAAAGCTTTTGTCTGGTCTCAGTCAAGGTTTCAGTATATGGCTCCACACCGTCTTTATTTGCATAGCTTTATTTGTCGGCAAACCAGCCTATGTGATACCTGGAGAAATTTTTGTGTTTTTTAGGAAATGTGGCTTTTTTCCTCAAGCAGTCTCCACCATATTCTCTTTCTCCTTCTGCCCAGAACGGTGTCAGCATGTTAGCCTGCCTTCCTGTTCTGCAAAGGAGGTTTCTTTGTGTCTGTCCCCATGTACTGCATTTTCTGTCCTGGTTAAGGACACACTGAAAGAGTTCCGCTGGTAGAAGTTACAAGACTACACAAAGTTATGAGGGTAATGAGTTTCACTGTCATTCCTGTCACTTCGTGACAGGAGTACACCACACTGGTATGAGCGATATGCCCCATTACTGTCTCCACACCAGCACAGCATGGCCCCGACCAAAGCAGCTGATGTGACGGCAAACTAACCATAATTGTTAAGACCTTTTGTTAGGCTCTGGCATTCCT
>NW_010400585.1:25459-35495 GCF_000710305.1 Buceros rhinoceros silvestris | reverse complement strand
TAGAGTTTATAGCAACCGGCAAGGGATTCTGGTCTTTCAGTAGGGTCTGCTTTGGGAAGAGGTGGTGGACACTGGGCTCTGACAGAGGTGGGAAGGGATTTGGGGGTGTGAGAGTGACCAGTGGGGAGAAAATGTCTGCCGGACAGTCTGCACAGCTACAGCTGTTGGTGCTACAGCTCAGGGGAGAAGCGGCAGCAGAGGCTGAAGTGGTTTGGGTGGTTGGGATGTCAGTAGGCTGTTTGACCAGATGGTACCACAGTATCTCCAAGCGAGGCCCCTTCAGTTGGACTAGGTCTGAGTTGGAATTTTCAGTGTGGGTGTTGGCTGCTCCTTAGTATCTGCCTGGGTACCTGTCCTTACTACATGATAAATTTTAACTCCAACTGATGATTCACTCTCCCTGAAGGATAATGTACCTCGTGTTTACCACAGAGAAATGGCATATAAATAAGTAGTTAATGCAAAGTAGTTGGCACTTACGGATTACTACTTACAACTTGAGAAATGTCACTTTTCTGATGAAAGAATTAACTTAGCATATTTTTCAGTACTATATTGGTAGAAAAGTGCCTCTTCCCTTCCTTGTAAGACTTCTTTAATAGAAGCAGTAGGGAATGGTTTTGCAGTGTGGAAGGAGATGAACGAGGAGGGTTATGATAGATGTGAAAAAAATCCAGTGTAGGAAGGGGGAAGTCAACATGAGTGAATTTTTCTGTTTCTTCCATTACCAAAGCAGACGAATGTGCCATGAAGCCACCAGGTAGCAGGTTCAAAATAAACAGGAGATAGTATCTTCACAGGCTGCTGCGTGTTTAAGCTATGCAGTCCTTGGTTGCAGCATGTCATGGGGTCTAGAAGTTCTCAGAGCTTCAGAAATGGGCTGTGAATGTTTGTGTATATGTCAAGGGTTAGGGCTGGGCCAGCCACTAAATGAATGACAGATGCTCTCTATTAACCCTCACCCTTCCCAAAGGGGAAGACAAAGGGAATAAGAGAGAGAGATTTACGGATTGGAGAAGAAAACTTAAACTGCTTTAATGAAAATAATAATAATATAAAAGTGGTATATATACAATTCCAATACCTAATACAGCTCCCCTGATGGCAATCATATCACCATCACCACTGATGCTGTGGGCAGGCACTGGGGAAGTCCCAGACTGGACTCAGCAGCAGGTGGGAACCGAATTCAGGATCTGGATTGTGAAACTGGACTCAGGAATGCACAGATTGGGATTGAAAGGAGAATGGACAGAGTCCTCCTCAGACACTGGACATTGAAGAAGAGAGGGTGACCCTTGTGATCCCTCAGTTTTATAATGAATGTGACATATATGGGATGGAACAACTTGTTGATCAGTGTAGGGTCACCTGTCCTGTCCACCCCTCCCCACAGGTGCCATCTCTCACTTACTGCACCCCCAACGTAGTACACAACATTCAGCTGTGACCTTGGTCTTCACAGGAGCTAGTATAAGCAAGAGCCTTTCTGCAGCCCAATCCCTGGCAGTAACTGTAAACATGAAGTGTGAGTCACTTATAGAAGCAGACACTGTCTGCAAAAACGTGCTGTTAACTTCAGAAAGTGCAGTCACTTAGAGCTGGAAAGTGAAATCACTGAACAGAATTAGTTCTGTTCTAACTCAAACTGGGATGTTGAAACATGCATTGAGAGTTAACAGGCACAAATACCCATGGCAGTTCCAGGTGTCTGTCATACACAAATTCCTGAAATCTGGGTATGAAATCTTGCAGAATGTCAGTTCAAGCTTTCCATGCATGCTCTTTTACTCCTCCTTGGTATCCATTGCTGGCCACTGTCAAGCACAGGACATGGTGCTAAATGTCATTTTTGACCCACTCTAGCTTATTTAACATTCTTAATCATGCTGTTATATGGCACATTTACTGCATCTATACTGGAGGAGATGAGAATACCTTGTACTGTTTTAACTACTGTTAAAGGGATCTCGTTCTTCTGTGTGGATGAGGCTGTAAGAGGCATCTCAGTACCAGCACATGGGGTGGGAACAGAGCAATGGGCTGAATCAGCAGTCACTCCTAAACTCTGAAAACAGGGAGAAATATGTTTAAGAACAACCTTTAATAACAAAATAAAAGCTTTATGTTTAAAGTCCATATGATAAAGAATAACCTCTTACGCAGAATTGCCATTTTGAGAGTTCAGTGACTTGTTTTGAGTGAAGAAAAATATTGTTTGGATTTTGAATACATGGGGAAAACCAGAGACATTCAAATTTGTTGTAAGGAAATTTTTATTAGCCTGTAGATAGTAGCTAAGTTAATTTAACTGGGACTTCTTTTCCTGTTGTCGCAATTGTGCAAATAGGAAAACAACCCTGCTGTTCCCGAAGACTGACTGGAAATGTTATCATTTTGGCAGGAGGTCCTAATGGTTTGCACGCTGCCGGCGTCCAGCTGGAAGAAACTTGGATGAAGCTGCCTGTGGACAGAGAAGAGGACACCTTCCTGTCATTTTAATCATAGAGTAACTAGGATGAAGTAAGATATTTTTTTTTCTCTGATATTTAATGGGCTACAAGTCATTTATTGTCACAAGTAGAGGCTGAAAAGAGTAGTTGCTCATACTGACTTTCTTGGAATCTCTTTTGTGACACAAACAAGAAAAGTGGCAGATAAGGCCTTAGTCATGTGGTTGTTGGCGTCAGTTCCCTGCCACATCTTCAGGCTGGTCAGCAGGACAACAGCTGCAGACAGCAAGTTTCTAAGATAGGTTATTGGCTATAAATCAGGTAGGGGAAAAGAAGCCCGGGAGGTTTTCCTGGGGCTCTAGAGCCCACCATACATTTCACCCAAGACCTGCACAAATTCCTCGCTGTCCTGCATCCTCATGAGGAACACATGGAGTCCTAAGGAGGAACTCTGGTGCCATTGGCAAACCTGCACCCAGCACCTTCCCTGGTACCTCTGTCCCTCTTTTCTAAATAGATTCTCTAAATAGTTTCAAGGACCCCGAGTGCCAAGATCTTGGGATGGGGTGTCCCAGGAACAACTTCTAACCATGGGGAAGAGCTTTCTGTCTCAGGCCAATGCTGTTGCTGGTCTCTCTTTGTAGCAGGATGGTGGGAATAAGGTTTCACCTCTTTAACCTGCAGAGGCAGTAGAGACAAATGCTTCCAGAAGGGAGGATGGGACTGCAGCAGTGACAGCTGAGGCAGGGAGTTCAAGTGTCTTGTTAGAACAGGAGTGCCAGAGGAAGGTGAAGACTGCACTATGGAAGGTTGAGCTTCCAGTCTTCTCAGAGGCAACAGCCTTGTTTGAAGCTGATGAGACATGAACATATTTGCTTATGTGCAACACCCACCTCAGCTTAGTGTCCTACCTATAATGCTCCTGGTGCTCCTGTTGTTCCAAAAGCTCTGGTTGCAAGTATAAGAAGCAGGAGAACTGCGGGCAGGCCGGGATTGAAAGTTGACAATTTAGGGAACTGTGAGAGCCAAGGGGAAGGAGGAGAGGGGAGGGCGACAGGTTCTCAGCTTCCCTAAATGCAAGTTTGCTAACATAGCCCTGATGCTAATACAGTGATGAGGTTCACAAACTTTACTGTCTTTCTGTCTCTCTGGTTCAGTATATACTGAACTACTCACACAGTACATATAATCATCATGGCTTGGCTTCGCGAACGAAGATTTGGGAAGGGTTTTCCCCACGCTCACTGCAAGCGATGAATAAACCCTTTGGGTCTGCGCGGTGGATTTTTTAGGTGAGGCGCAGCGGAACTGGCTCCACCCTTTACACCTGAGGTTCATCTGCCCAGGGCCTAGCAAGCTTGGACGGCGACAGCGAAGTCCTCGGGTCGTAGGTTTGGTTAGAGTGTCCTTCTCTTAGATGGATGCCTTACAAGGCTAAATGAGCTCCATCTGCCTGGGTTTGGAGTCAGAGTTGTCCTTCTCCTAGGATGGCTGCCTGAAGGCTAGTGAGCCCATCCTGCCCGTGGACACACTTTGTCTGACCCTTCAGCTGAGACCTGTCTGGCTTGGGAGACCCCACTGGAGGCACATGCCACCACCAGCACAGCTCTCAACCTCACAAGGGCACACAGGCTCCTTCCCCATGGCAAGGGGGTGCCCATGAAAAAGCCAGGGTAGATTTAGCACAGAAGTATTTGCATTAACCTTGGAACCATATGCTTAGAGCCATAGAGAGACCTTGGTGAAGGAGGGCGAAAGAAAACTGTTCCTAGGCAGGAGGCAACCCACAGTTAGGAAGGTACTTGTGTGCCATTCATTATCTCTTTCAAAGGAACCATCATAGAAAACATCCAGGTTTGGTAAACAAGCCAATTGCACTAGGAAAATGCCTGACTACACCAGTTTTGACTCCCAGGGAAAACTGACTTCCAAAACATTGTCATTCAGCACAACTATGAGAGGCTGAGCCCATTTTGCTTGGTAAACATTCCCTTACTTAACAAGAGCCATTACCAACCAAGAAAGAAAAGGCCAGGTATACTCTTGCTGTGAAGTGAAAGCCTGAGGGCAGAATAGCTGACATTCACTTAAAACCCTATAATTCTGCGAGTGAAGAAAAGAAAATGTACTGAACTGGCAGATGAAATGTACTGTTTTCCTAGTCATCATGTAAAAGGTCATGCAGAAAAAAAAATCAGGAGGTCAGAAATAAATCAGGAACAATAAAAATAGTCCTTAAGACACTGTGGTGTCAACACAGTACTTTTCTTTCTGTAGCCTGATCTCATAGCAGAGCCAGGAGAAAAAATGTCTGAGAACATGCCAAAGCATTAAAAGCAATACAATTGCATTTTGAAGGGCAAGGAAGCAGACTTTGTGGGTAAAGGGCTGTGTCTTTCACCTTTCATCTCCCTGGTGCTCACCCAAGGTTCTTACTTGTGATTATAAAGGATGCTATTTTAAGACCATTTGTGTTGCTCGGGAGAGTTATTTGAACAGCACCTATGCACTACTGAGATAACTTTAATTGGGTTGCTGTTGATGCAATGTGATTAAACTATCGGCTGTAGCTGTCTGACAGCAAACTATCCAAATGAAATAGTCTTGTTTGGGTAAGGGCTGTTAAAACGTAAAGTGGCTTACTGATGTACTTCAGGTTTATTGACCTAACCTTCTGAAGCTACCTTTTGTAATGCAGAAGAGTCCCTCTGTGCCCTCCATTCATATCATAGGCTTTCCCCTCCCCGGTTTTACAGGGGAAAGAGCTCAGAGCATCCTTTGCTGGTCCCTCTTCAATTGTGCATCTCCAAAGAGATTCATTTCTTCAGCTGAACCATGCCATAAGGTTTCAGTTTCAGCCATCTCTTGTATGAAGAAACCCAGGTCACACACATGGCATCAGATATTTTATGTAAAATGATCATGCTCTGAAGTTTTATGTAAAGAGTTAACAGCAGCTGTGTTTTTTCCACTTATTAGATGTGCACAATTAGAATAGCTTCTCCTACCACCTTACTAGTTTACTAATGCAGAAGGATTTGTGCATTTACATTGGATGCTCTGATCAGACATAGATTATTTTGCAATGGTTTTCTGTTTGGAGCTAATCTCCAAGAATGAGGAATAGAAAGCTGAGACCTGGAAGGGGTCTGTCTACAGCCATGACTGGCAGAGATTAAGACAAGCTAAGTGAATCGACCCTTTCCTCCCTGACACCCATGGGCCACTCTCCATTCTCTGAGTTTTTGACTAGCCTTTTTTTCATCACGACCCTGCAGATGATGTCTGTGTGTCTGAAACACAATATGCAATCTAGTCTACTTTTGACATCTATCCACCTGCACCTGATTCTCCACATGGCTTTGATCTTTTAGCACTCTGATGGAGAGACTTGTCCTTGAGGTATCCTCTCTGCTAGAGCTGTTTACCCTTTGTGATTTAACTCTTTTCCTTTCTCAAATCTTTGATATTTTGTTTTTTTTTATTTTATTTTATTTTATTTTCAACATTTTTGTGGTGACAGATGGCAGTAGTTTTCCATCCTTCAGATGATGAGTATTTCTCTTGGCCTAGTCAAACAGTTTGTTTCCTCCCCTGTCCTCCCTGCCCCACCCCAAAACAATTTTTCTTGATAATTCAGTCTGCTTTCTGGCTTCCTGAGCATGCCTATTCTTTTTCCTGTGGGGCAATGAAAGCCTGTCCTACCTGACCACTGTGATTAGGCAGGACATAGTTTCACGTCCTGCTCTGAAGTGCTCAATTACAGGAACACTTTTTTTTCTCTTGGTTTGAAACTGCCTAGTTTTCCCTGAAAAGCTAAACTACAAGGTAGCACCAGGATTGTTAGGTTTATTCAGCTCTTCTGTGGTCATCTTTTTTTACTCTATCTCTCTTTTCTAATCTATGAAACTATTTACAGGCATTTACAATACATATAATTTATACAACAAGGTGTTGGGGCTCAGGGAAAGGTCCCACTGCTCAAAGAAGAAAGGCAAAGTGGGACATTTTGCTGAAATCAGATGAGGAAAACCAGAACATAAGTTGGTAGAATTGCCACAAAAGTTTTATTTTGCAAAAATTGCTAGAGTGAGCTTGTTGCATTGTTAAAAATTGTTTATTTTGCAAGCTGACTTTCCTCGCCTTCTCATGTATTTTTAGTTGGCTTCCTGTCAGAAGAAAGGTGGAACAGGCTGAGAAACTTAGTTTTGAACAGTTTCACGCT
The DNA here is from genome assembly GCF_000710305.1 of Buceros rhinoceros silvestris. Classification (NCBI taxonomy): domain Eukaryota; kingdom Metazoa; phylum Chordata; class Aves; order Bucerotiformes; family Bucerotidae; genus Buceros; species Buceros rhinoceros. The sequence continues at coordinate 28,817 of NW_010400585.1, read as the reverse complement.
CTCTTTATATACAAGCATAATCTGCACTGCCTGTCCATTTCGGGGTCTGGCAGCTGCCTGCAGCAGGAGCAACAGAGGGGCAGCATAGGAGCAGCCCCTCGGAAAGGAGGGAATTAAAATAATTTCCACAGAACATTTTATTTGAGACTTCGACCATTGCCAAAATGGGACTAATCGATTTTCAACAGCCCTGAAGAATTACACGTGCCTGGGGCCTGGCCGTTTTCACCCATAAACTGTCAGTGCGTTGGGAAGACCGGGGCTCTAATACCCAGCCGCAGTCGAGCAGCTCTGGCTGCGAGCGCCGCTGTTCCCAGGCGCTCCAGCTACTTGAAGGCCGGTGTACGGAGCGGAGCATATTCCCTGGATAGCGCCACACCCTGTCAGCGCTCCCCAGCAAAGCACACCCTTAGGAGGTCTTGTCACTGATCGCACACTCCGAGAGGGGTCTTCCCTGGCCCGACAGACAGCCCGGGGGTCGGGCGAGCCCCAGGCTGTGGGCTGCGTGCGACCCCGCTGGCTGCCCTCCCAGAGCAGGGGTTCGCAGTGTGTGCTTTGGGAGTCCAGAATCTGTTTGGCATTGGAAGCAAGCTAATGCAAAACACAGTCCAAGTGCTTTCATGTGAGCTCCTGAGGAGAGGCTGTGGCAGCTGTAAAGAATATGCACAGCCTTGGGTTTGTTTACAAGGAGAGGGAATGGGCTGCTGCGGGAAATGGCCGCGTCATTGTTCCTGTGGTGTGTTGTACCTTGTTTATAGGACAGTGCCAAGTGGCGAGCACGAACACTCATGATGGAGCATCTCGGGAACTGCAGATTCCCCTTTTGATCTTGTTCAAAAACTAAAAAGGAGAGAGTTGATTAAATTTGTCACTGCTACTCACCCGTTTGAACCTTCCTCCCCACCCCCTTAGGTGTGCTCCTCTCAGCTTGTGTGAGTCTCTGAAGCACATTAGAAACATCACAGGCAGTATCAGTGTTTGAAATCCATGCTTGTATCTTTGGGTGGACGCGTTACCACAGAAGCTCTGGGTAGTGTGATCATAGGTGTTCCTGTAGCTTCTTCTGTTCTCTGTGATTTTCCCCCTTTCTAGTGGCATGTTCATAAGTACTATTCCAGAGTCAAGTAAAAAGTATTTCTGTTCTTGTTTCAAAAGTGCTTTGTACATTGTGTGAGCCCAGGAGTGTATGTCAGAAGTGCTGGCTTCTCTATCCGTATTTTGTGGAACTAATTTACATTTCAGCTTAGTTTTGTTCCCTATAGGTATGTCCTGGACTCCTCTGAAGTAATTATTTTTGATGACTCCACTAACGCCTACTGCTGAACGCAGAGGTGATCTATTTCAGACTCCTCCACTGAATGGGTTTAGCCAACAACCCACTCATGACTCTGGCAGATGTTTCTGCTTTCTTTCTTTCCTTCAAGCCAGTAAAAACTTTATAAATCTTCCCTCTACCATTCCAGAAATGAAAGAACTTTCTCCCTTGACACCTAAAACATCTCACTGACCTTGTCTGCATAAGGCAGAACAAATGTTTGTGGATACTGCAGGCACCTGAATTTATATGAACAAAATGCCAACAGTTACTCTTATAAAAGGTTGATCCAGATTAGATTAGGCTCCATGAAACTGTGTTTTTCTTAAAAATACTTACTCCTGGCAATCACATACTCGCAATTCAAAAGCCATCAACTTGATTACTGTACTGTAACAAGTCCAAAAGTTTATGGTGTTTGACCCTACTGTTTATATAATACAACGGTGCCTCCAGTCCTTAGTATGCGTGCTAGTAACCATGAAGTCAATGAACTATTTCCAGTTGGTTTCAAGAGATGTTAGCCAAAGGTCTATAGAAAATACATGAGATTCTGCTCCAAAGCAAGCCTGAGGCATGTTTGTTACAATTCTTCCTTTGTCTCCATTTCAAGATGCTAATGCATTCTTTGGTCTGCTCTCCCGTTGAAGAAGACCAAAGAGTTCAAATAAGCTATTTCAGACTCCCTTTATCAAACGTTCTTTAAGGCTCGTTAGCTGGAACTGGAAAGCATTCAGATATGTTGATTATTTCCAGGAAAAGAGTGAGGTGAACTGATTGTTGGAGTCCAGCTCCCTCTAGACTAGTAGACACATTATTTTTGGTACTAGGTTTTGTTAAGAATCCAAAGGTTAATTGGTTATGGAGACTAAATTATCCTTTCACTTCATAATTTATTAGAAAATGTCATGGTGTTGTAACCAGAGGCTGATAGAAACCTTCATGAAGACGAATATTTAAGACATGATGAGACATGGCTGAGGAGGAATTTTTGAAAATGCTCTAATGTGAATAAATAAAACAGAGATTAGTATTCTAGGAAAAAAATATGGGAGAAAGCTTGACATATTTAATGCTTTCCTTGCCTCAATCTTTAAGAGTAAGACCAGTTGTTCTCTTCAGTGCCCAGGCCCTTGAACCAGAAGACAGAAACAGGAGGCGAAAAGAAGCCCCCATAAACCAAGAGGAAATGGCTAGTGATCTACTGAACCACTTAGACACATACAAGTCTATGAAGATGGATGGGATCCACCCAGGAGTATTGAGGGAGCTGGCAGAAGTGCTCACCAAGCACTTTCCACCATTTATCAGCACTCCTGGCTAAGGAGGTCCCAGTCAACAGAAGGTTAGCAAATGTGACACCTCTAAGAAGGGCTGGAAGGAAGATCCAGAAAACTACAGGCCTGTAAGTCTGACCTTGGTGCCGGGGGAGGTTATGGAGCAGATAATTTTGAGTGCCATCATGCAGCACGTACAGGACAACCAGGTGATCAGGCTCAGTCAGCTTGGGTTTATGAAAGGCAGGTCCTGCTTGACTATCCTGATCTCCTTCTATGACAAGGTGACCTCCTTAGTGGATGAGGGAAGGGCTGAGGATGTTGTCTGTCTAGACTTTAGAAAAGCCTTTGACACTGTTTTGCACAGCTTTCTCCTGGAGAAACTGGTTGCTTATGGCTTGACAGGCATACTCTTCACTGAGTAGAAATTGGCTGGATGGCCAGGTCTAAAGAGTGGTGGTGAATGGAGTTAAATCCAGCTGGTGGCCAGTCACAAGTGGTGTTTCCCAGGGCTCAGTGTTGGGGCCTGTTCTTTTTAACATCTTTATCAACGACCTGGACAAGGGGATCGAGTACACCACGCAGATGACACCAAGCTAGGCATGAATGTCAATCTGGTTGAAGGTAGGGAGGCTCTACAGAGGGATCTGGACAGGCTGGATCGATAGGCTCAGGCTGATTGTATGAGGTTCAACAAGGCCAAGTGTAAGGTCCTGCGCTTGGGTGACAACAATCCCATGCAACACTACAGGCTTGGGGAAGAGCG
>NW_010400585.1:0-25117 GCF_000710305.1 Buceros rhinoceros silvestris | reverse complement strand
AATTCCCCATTGGAAAAGGACCTGGAGATGCTGGTTGACAGCTGTCCGAATATGAGCCAGCAGTGTGCCCAGGTGGCCAAGAAGGCCAATGGCATCCTGGCTTGTATCAGCAATAGTGTGGCCATCAGGACCAGGGAAATGATTGTCCCTCTGTACTTATCACCGGTGAGGCCAATCTTGAATACTGTGTTCAGTTTTGGGTCTCTTGCCCAAAACTGAAGGACATTGAGAGTGTCCAAAGAAGGGCAGTGAAACTGGTGAAAGGTCTAGAGAACAAGTCTTATGAAGAGAAGCTGAGGGAACTGGGGTTGTTTAGCCTGGAGAAAAGGAGGCTGAGAACACTGTCAACATTCTTCGACGACCTGAAAGGAGGTTGTAGCGATGTTGGGGTCAGTCTGTTCTCCCAAGTAACAAGCAACAGGACGAGGGAAAGTCCTCAAGTTGTGTCAGTGGAAGCTTAGGATGGATATTCGGAAAAATTTATTCACTGAAAGGGCTGTAAAGCATTGGAACAGGCTGCCCAGGGAAGTGGTGGAGTCCCCATGCCTGGAAGTATTTAAAAGACGTGTAGGAGTGATGCTTAGGGACGTGAATTAGTAGTGACTTGGCAGTGCAGCATGAATGGTTGAACTTGATGATCCTAGAGGTCTCTTTCAACCAAAACGATTCGATGAATACCTACAGGGGGCATAGGTGCTCTGAATAGAGGGAGCAGGTAGGTAACATGAAAAGATTCTGCTTTTTTGCATCTAGTGTGCTGAGAACACTACCCCTTTCATAATTAGAAACAGTGTGTTTACCAACAGCAGAAATAAGTCCAAAGCTTTAGTATCTTCTCGGGTTCTACGATGAGTGACTGTGAATCTCCTAAGCCTCTCTGAGTGATTTTTGTGTCTGGCACAAGTAGCTAGTAATATTCTAACATTAATAATGTTACTGTAATCCTCTATTATTAGTCCACGTTTTACACAGCACTGTTGTGCTCCCTAAGGTTTAGACTTTGGCTAAAGTGTTTGGTGTTTCATTCTCATCAGTGAGGGATGGCTTATGCATCTGTGTTTTACATCAGGAACACACGCTCTCGTTTGTGTGAAACTCATTCAGAAAATTGACTGAATGGTTTTCCAGAAATGGAACAGTATATTTTTATACCAGTAAAGTGCCAAAGTATTTAAGTTAATATGTCCTCGTTTCTGATGCAGGAAAAGACATCAATGCAGAGCACATGTGAAATTCTGTCTGTGTAATGAAGAACATAGTTTGTTTACGCTGTTTTCAGTGTCAACTACTGAAGTTGCAAATACCAGGTTGCATGGGAGGTAAGCCAAGGGGATGAAGTCCAAGTGCAGAGATGGTAAATACATTATCTTCTTCTAAAGGAAACATGTGGTGTAAATATATAGGGTCTCATCTTTTATTTTGTTAAGAATAAGCTTAGCTTTTTTCTGAGACAGGTGGTAAATTCACCAGGGAAAACATCCGCAAGAAAGCAGAGGTAGGTCAAAGCATTTAACAAAAGCTTCATTATTTGTTGTTCTGTACAACAGAAGACTAAATACTGGTCCACTTGAAGTCAGTGGCAAAACTAGTTTCTTCAATGGCCCAGGAGTTTAAACCAGATGTTTTGCTACCATAGTGACAGTCTTATCCACATGTGTAGAGAGGAGTTTGGTTTAGGTTAAAGAACCGCTGTTATCAGACTGTAATTTTGTAACCAAAGGACAGTTATAGTTAAACGAATTAAATGTAATTATTACAAAAAAGTATTTCTTAGAACACCTTCTAGATGTAGACTAACAGGATAGTGTTACATTGACAGGATACTGCAGGAATCCTTGCAATCGTTACAGATCACAGTAAATACAGCAAAAGTATATATAATAGATACAAGTTCTACCTTCAGCAACTTAGGTCACTGAAGCTCATAGAGCTCAATTAGCACACCAATAGAAACCCAAATAAATGTGTAAATTCACATACCTATACCAACTGGGAGCGGGCAAATGCTGAATAAGCACGCTGTTAGAACACTCCATTTGTTATAAAACTGTGCCAGGTATCAACCCTGGGAGATTTTCCTGTGGTATCCTTCACAAAGAAAAGAAAGCAAAAAGAAAGCATTTCAGCTTCTTATGTATTATGGGAATAGCCTAAGTTCTTACTTGCATGTTGATTTGACAAGTACTAGTGATCTGTGTTCCCCTGTTTCTTTGCTGCTTTTCAGAACAAGGATATTTTGAACTAATTAATTCTCTAAATTTGGAATATTGATGGCTGGCACTGTGATATCATTAAATCAAGGAAGCTGGGAAAATTTGGGACTACTGGTATATTGGATATGTTTCTAGCAATGCCTTTCATGTTTTTATGATATTTGAGACTTTTAGATCTTTATTAATGTCCTTCTTTAATGATAACTTGCAGATATAAAGTCCTAAGAATATTTCCAGGCTTCATTCAAGTTCATCCTCACTGAAAGGCAGTTGGAGTAAACAGGACATGACAGGGCTCTCATTCCTTCCTGACTCACAACCACGCAGAGCACTAAGACTGTTACCCCAAAACAATCAAGTCACCTCATGCTCCTGGCAGTGCTCTTTTTCTCCAGTTGTTTCTAACATTGGTTTCAGCATCAGTTGTGACTCTGTCCCTGCTGCATTTTATTGCAGTACATGGAAAACAGTCTGGGGTACTTCAGCGGAAAGAAAGAAATTCAGTGAGGGCCTGGGAAGAAAGAAGAGAGAAAAGAAAGAATTCAGATGGAAAATATTTAGGGCTTTGCAGTCAATTTCAAACAAAAAAAATCTAGTTTTCATGTAGATCTTATGTCATGAATTTGATAATAGGGATGATTAGCCAGGTAACTATAGTGAAAACTTGAAACAAGAATGGAAGTTTAGATTTGAGATGACTATTTAGAGTAATATATTTCAAGATGTTGTATTTTATTAATTCAGAATTTAATTTAATGTCTAGCTCTCATTAACTGTATGTAATACTGGATCCTACAGCATCAACTTGTAAAGCCTATGGAAAGTGAAATTTTCACTGATGTCAGTGGCCGTTCAGTTCAGTGCATGCAAACTACAAGCACTTGTTTGCATCTCATTCGGTTTTATTATGGTCAGAGGCATAAACTGGGAAATTATTTTTTGGTTCTGCAGTTTTTTTGAGGCAAATGACTCTTATTTGACAGATCTGATTCCATATGAGTTTGATTTATAGTGATTTTGCACGCGCCATTTCTGGCTTTCCATTGCCGTTACCGGGAACTGATTTTTAATTCTTAGTTATTTTTTGAGACAAATATAGCTGTATTTGTTTCAATTTTTAAATAAACCCTAAATGTTCATATCTCTGAATGTGTTTACTGCATCAGCTGTGAAGTCGTTTAAAAGGCAAGAGTGCTGGGAAGCGTAGTGGAGTGCCAGACAAAAATAATTTTGAAAGATCAATGGAGTATTTTAACCTCAAAAGCATAGATTTAATTCAAACCACACAATGTGTGATTGTGATATCATTAAAACAAATATCCCAAATGAGCCATCCCTCACCCTCCATATCAAAGGGCTGACATCATTTCTGCATATTGCATGGAGGGTTTTTGGTATTCGGTACAGAGGTCAGACGAGCACGCAGGGAAAGCAAGTTGTGTTCCAAAACATCACACCAAGTCCAGCACGAGCTTTTTATTTCCTTTGAATATAAGACCATAAAAATTGAACTTTTAATCTGTTTGGCCCACCTGTGTTTGCTGTAGCTAGGGGACCTATTGCTTTCCTATTGCTATTTCATTTATTTAAAGGCGAAGTGAGAGAACAAGAGAATATGGGAAAACTCCTAGGAAGGCAGATTGGGCGAAAGGAATCTTCACATTGCCATCCCACACCGCAGTATCTTCAAGGAGACTGCTGTTTGTTTGCATGGCCAATTTTATAGTGTGCCTCCTACTTTAGGGTGTGGCTCCTAAAGCATCAGTCGCATACTGTAGATGTTATGCGAAATGGCATTTGCATTTAAATCAGTGACAGGTGAGTGCATACGCTGCAGGAAACAAACACGAGCATTGCTTTCACTGGATTTTCCTTCCTCTATTATGTACGCCAAACTTTTGCTGTTGTTTCTTGCCCACAGAGGTGCCAGTAATATCAATGGAAATTCTGTCTTCCAGCTCTTTGAAGGAAGGACAAGGAATCAGTTTTTCATTTTCATGTTTTTAATAGTGGAACAGTACCAAGACACTACTCTGAAACTTGTTCCACAATGAAAATAGCCCTGCTGAGCACACAGCATGGCTTTGTTTTGCCATTCCACAGAAAAATCAAGAGGCTGATGAGCAAATGGAAAACTATATTGACAAAAAAGGTTTTTTTCTTAGAATATCTTGCACGTTTACGCTTAAAAACTGTTGCACAGGGTAGATGCCTTTTGTAAAAGTATGTCCTAAAGCCCATTCACCAATAGGTAAGAATTGAGCTAAATGCTGTCTGCTTGTTCCGTGGTAGCAGCTGAATGTATCTGACACTGCCTGTAGTACTATCTGCAAAAAAGGGTATGCGAATTCAGGCTTGTACTGATTGCCAGGTACAGAATGCTTTTTTAATGGTGAGATAAATTAGTTTCCATTTTTATGCAAATGTTCCTGCTTATTGGCTGTGGAGATCTTCTGTTGTATTTGGAGAGGCTGTTGCGCTGGAGAGGCTTGGCATTATTTCCAGAAATCCTGCTGAGATATGTGGGTGTATGTGAAGCAGTCAGAGACGTAAATTAATGACATTTCTTTTTGTCTTCTCTGTATTTCTTTAGTGATTGAAGAAACAATGGGGGGAAAGAGATTTTGGCATCTCTAGCTACAGTAGTTTATTTCTCAGACCACTGTTCATACAGCTTTGTATGTAAATGTATTCATCATTGTGTCTAAGATACAAAAACTCCAGCAGAGCCATCTCAGATTGCACTGTGTGGTACAGACTGAGGGAACGATGACGGAGAGTTTCTGTGTTCGACAAAGAATGAGTTTGTTGTTGGAACATTTTATTTTAGGAAGTGGTAGAAGAGAGCAGAGAAAAAGAGGGGAGGAAGAGAAAGTCCGATTTTAAAAAGTGCATCAGAAGCAGTGCCTGGTTATCTAACAGCTCATCTGTTGGTATACTGTCCTGGGACGTGAGTTGCTGCTTCTCCTCCTACTGAAGGATCACATCTCCTCATAGCTGCCATCCCATCCTAATGTTTCAGTGATGAGAGTCTTTCCCGGGCTGTAGCCTATTCCTGGGTCCTGCCTGTTGGAACTGCCCCATTGGTGCAGGAGCAAGAGGGAGCTCAGCCTTTGTCCACTCTCCTGGGAGAGAGGCTGTCAGGTTTCAGCTGCCTTTCCTGGGTGGAATATAGACTGAAAATTCAGATGACTGTGCCGTATACATCTGTGATCTGAGCCTTTTCTTGAAAGTAAGGAATACGTCTTCAAGTTGTCTCAAGCAGAGAAAAGAACTAGATTGAGGTTCTCAGTATCTGGAAGGAGGTGGGAGGAAAGAAGTTAATGTGTAGTAGCACACTCCTGTTATATTCCCTGGCTAGTTTGCAGCCAGGTAAATGTTGAGTGGAAGACCTGGAATGGGAATCTAGAATAGTTTATTCCTGAATGCCTTTACCATGTGAAAGCATTCCTTTGCCATCATACCTCTACTCAGCCTCTGATTTAGTAAAGCTTGTGGGTTTATAGTTATCTTTGAGACTTTTAGCCCATGTTCATCTTTGTCTGAGATGTTTCTATAGTTCCCAAAATGTTTGCAAGTAGGAAATATGGTTATGGAAGACTGGCTAGAACCTTTGCTTCCTCCTCTCCTACTTTTGTTGATGTAATTTTCTTGTTATTTTTAACAAGCCTTTAGCATTTTCTGGGAAACAAGCATTTGTTTGGCTCTACTGTCCATAGAATTCTTTTAAAAAAATTCATTATTATTTCAGGAAAATATTTATAAATAGCTCGTTTAATATTTGAACTCCCAAGTAGTATCACAAGGTAATTATTTCAGTGCAACATGTGGTTCAGCTTTATTTGCATCTTCTTTTACTTTTGACAGGCTTCCAAATAACACATGACACTCAGGTATGTCATTCCTGAAATTTATGGTCACTGTATTTTGGTAGAAAGATACTCTTTTTTTTCCTTGTCTAATATTAGTGAATATACAGTGATTCCTTAAACAAGTGCTACTACAGCTACAATTCTAAGATAATTTGTAGTTTTGCTGAAAACTCCCCAAATGATTAGCAGACTGCATTACAAACCACTCATCAACACTGTACTCTGTTGAATCTCTTTGGATTTTAGTAGAGGTGCTCTACATAGACTGGTTCAGTGGAATCTGTTTCTGTGTTGGCGTTTTAATTTCTAAAAGACGTCAATGCGGGATGACATACAATATGCATAATATTAAATAACATCTAAATGACATAACGTTCATGATAGACAATGTAATTAAAATGCCGTTAGTTTATCATTCTCTGCGCTGTATTTTCATTCTTACTTGCAGTTTTCCTTAGGTTAAGAAGTTTTTTTGGTAGGTGTATTTTCAATCCCTTCATAACTTCATGTTATTGTTTTTTCTAAAAATATGAATTTGTTTAGAATATAGGATTAGCTATAGAAACCACCTATCAGCTGGTTGCTTTATATAAAGCTAGAATTTTTTTTAAATCTTGGGTTTGGGCAAAAAGTGTCATCCACTTCACTCCTTATCACTGTCCTTTTGACACAATTAGTATGAACTTACATTTTTCTTGCAATTTAAACTCATGATTTGCCCCAGGCCACATAGTTTGGTTTGGGTTTTTCTTTTTTAGATGAAACCTTGTGTGCTATAGTAGAGATGACAAACTCTCCAACATCCCACTGAAACTGGCCCAGCATATGCGGGACATCTTAGCATTCATTTTCTCATTACATGTTCTCTCCTCTGAATTTTTTTCTGTTTTTCACTAAAACCTGTTTCTCATTGGCTCTTGTCTCATTAGTAAACATAAACGATACCATAAAAAGGTCAAACTGAAGTTTTGATCCAATTTTTTTTTTTTTTTCTTTTTTGGTGAGGTCAAAATTAGGCAAAATGAATTTGTCCATCCTTAACTGAAAACCTCTTTTTAATACCTACATTAATAGCACTGGCACAAAAAATAGCTTGGACAGAGTTTTAATCTGTAAAATGCTTTATCAAGTGAAAGAAACACAGTGAAATGTGGAAATAAACAGAGAAGCAAGACTTTCATGTCATTTTGTTTTTGGTAACTGTAGAATTGACGGAGCCCAGAAAGGCCATAAAGACTTCATTGTGTATCTCAGTCAGTTTTAGAGCCAGATAGTTACAAGGCAAATTCATTCTCAATATACAGCCTCTGGAACAACAACCGTAACATTCAATTAATCAGATATGACCAAAATGTCAAGACCCTTGTAAAGACATAATTCACTCTTCTGGGTTCTATTAAGAGATTTTTTTTGAGTCTAATAAATATAGAGCATGGAAGGAATTGACTTATTTATAGTTACTTTCTTATTTCACAGTGATAGTGCTTGCCATTAGTCCCATAAGGCTGCAGAGCTTCTTTGCTGGGAAATACAAAGAAATTACATGACCTAGGTCATCATACTTGCTACTAAAAAGAAGAAATGCAGAAAGGCTGGATCTGAAACAAGATCCAAAACCAGTTCTGGTTTGCGTGTATTATGTTGCCATTATTTCTTTTGAGTGTAATATTGAAATCCATTTAAACAGAGATGTTGTCACTGGAAACTCATAAAAACAGCAGTTAAGAAGTCCCACACTGGTTGACCATTCCATTAGCCTGTCTCGGACAATGGCCAGTACCAACAGCTTAGGAAAAGAGCTTAGGAAACAGAGCAATGATGCGTTCCTCTTTCCTTTCTTCTAGCAATCAGTGCTGTAGGCATTTCCTGCCCTTGATATTACATTAGGGACATTGTTCAGTTATCCTCAACAGACCTTTCTGCCATTAACTAGCCTAATCCCATTTTGAACCTGTTAATACTTTTCACATCCAAACTTAATTTAGCAGTGAGTCATACAGCTCAATTTCTTGTGTGGAAAACCATTCCCTTTGTTTTTATCCGTTCTTAAACCTGCCGTTAGGTAAATTGTTTATATGATGAGAAATAATGAACAACCGTTCTTTATTCATCTTCTCTGTCCCAGTTATGATTTTATAAACCTCCTCTCCCCACACCCACAAGTCATCCGGAGCTGAAGAAAGCCAGCCTGTTTAGCCTTGGCATGGGCAGATGCTGAGTGATACTTGCAGTCATCCTTGTCCCCTTTGGCATAGTCCTAGTTCTACAGTATCCTTTTGGAGGATGCACCATCAGAATTGTACCAACATACTTGTCAGATGTAAAAAATATGCAAGAACTGAAGGAGTCCAGGACATAAAATAAAGAGGGTTTAAGGCTTGCCTGTAGATTTAATGAGTAACTGGTTTAGGAGTTTGGACGGTTTTATCTGGAATAGAAGAATTTTTTTTTCCTCTTTCTTTCTAAATGAATTCAAGCTGCTTTGCATTTGGACTAAGAAAGATAGAACTTGCTCCAGAATAGGAACGTCCACTCACGGAGGCAATCTGAAGCAGCTATCCGTTTAAAATTGTCTCCCTATTCCCTTGTATGTCAATTTTCATCCAATGACAAATCCTCAATCTCAGACTTTTCTGCGTTTCCTTCACAGGAACATTGTGCTGATTAATGAGTGCACACTGAGCACTGAAATTAATCAGTGCCAAAATTCAATTACTCTCAACACCAGTTGCTCCTTATCCGCACATTGTGCATGCTATAATTTTCCATTCCTCTGGGATACACTTCTCATATGGGCTGCACATGTTTCATAAACTAAAACTTGTTTGAGGTTCTCCTTATTGGGGGAAATTTGTGTGGTCTGTAAACCACAAACACAAGCAGGAGTTCAAAGGGCTTCAGTAGAACACAGTCTGCTCTAGCAGAGTAGATACACAGGTCATCGAACATCTACGTAAGGTACCTAAGTTGATGATAACTACTGTGTGACCTCCTTAGACAGAGATAAGAGATGAATTGCCTTCTAGAGTAGCCTCACTCTGTTGAAGCATGAATATTCTCCACAGTTCTAACTCAGCAGCAGACAACCATTGCCCACGCAGACCTCCACAGATCTGTGACAAAACATAAACAAGCAAAATGGCAAACCCCACAGGTCTTTCTAGCAATTGACAGTTATGTGAAAACACTAAATCATTTGAATAAAATCATACAACAAAATCTTTTTCTTAAGCCCAATGTCTAGTGTGCATTTTCAGTTCACTTGAATGGTTCCTTCTGCTGATATATCTGACTTTTGACTGGTAAGTGTTGCAGACACTACAATATAAGCTAGTGGAGATCTTACTAGTTCCAAGATGTTGGAAAAATGAGAGAGATCTGGTTGACTCTGAGCCAGCAAGGCCTCCAAGGACCTGGATTTTAGTTCTGATATTGCTGTCAACCTGTAGTATGGACATGGTCATTTTTTACTTCTAATTTTACTGGGTTTAGCTCAGTTGCAATGTATTTGCAGAAGACAATTTGTTGTTACGTATTTGCAGTCTAACACAATGCAGTCCTCCTTCTCTCTTGGATGTCCGCTAGTCAGATTCCCCGCTACAAACCAGATAACACAGAGATTTCCTAAACTTGCCTGCAGGACATTTTTACCCACTTTGAAATTTCATGGAATTAGTAAGATCAAAGTGTTAGCTGAAGTCAGTGGCAAGTGTCCTTTTAAGCAGCTGAGGTGAGTGACTCCAGGAGCCCTTATTCTTGGATTCTTGTCATGATGTTACTTACTGAGTGGTGGCTCCTTGGGCAGCTGCGCAACCTAATGGGTCACAGCTGCCAAGATGGAAAAGTCTTGCCCTTGCCTATGCATGTGCCACCCTGTCCCTTCCTATTCATTCATTCCTGTGCTGAGGGAATGAGCTCACTAAAATACCCAGCAGACTGAAAACTCACTCAGCTTACTAGCCCAGCAGAAATTACTCAGCAGAAATGCTGGGGAGTTTTCTACTCTCTTAGGGCAGCATTCAGAAGATCCCAAATGTCAAGTGTGCAGCATGGAAGCAGGGCAGGGGAGAAGAGACTATAGGGCAGGGTGAGCCTTCCTCTTTGTTGGCCACCATACGACACTAGGTTTGCTCAATTGCCCATGGAACCACAGTTTAATAAACTATTAAATTGTTTCCAATTTTGTCTCGTGGAACTGGAGCCTAGAAGCTTCTAAAATTCTAGGCTGGCTCAATTTTTGTCTAAATTCTTGCAGTGAGTCTGTCCACTCCCTGCTTTTACTGGAGGTTTTACATCCAATACATCGCTGTTAACAGTGACACAGAGTTGTAAACCTATCGCCCCACCAGTGAAATGACTGTCTTCTGAAGGGAGGGAGCAGTCTGTTTTGTATTCTAGGATGCTGATCGTCGTTTCACCAACAGACTTTGTTTTGCATAGCTGCATACCATGGGACAAGGTTGAACTAATGGTCAGTTTTAAGTTTGCTACTGGGGATTACAACCTTGCAACTAGAGGAGGAAAGGCCTTCGATATTTTCGTCATGATCTCTGTTGAAATGTTTGAGCATGCCTACAAACACTTACTGTTCCATAACCCAGTGAGATCTTCCAACAAATACAATAAGCTGCCTGTAGTACTGACACCATGCAGATCTGTTTGTTTGTTTGTTTTTCTTGGTAAACCTGGAGATTTGTTACAATTGGATGAGTATTCTGGCTTTTGGAATACAGCAAAGAGCACAGGAAATCACACGTGCTGACAAATGGATTCTGAAGTTTTGTTACAAGGAAACAATTTTAGAGCCTGCACTAGGAAAACTCCACCCATCTTGATATATGGTGTTTTAACTACTATCTATTTAATAAGAATGACTTAAATGTTATGTAGACTATGCATGTTTTCTTTTAGAACAATTTCATACTTCTTATTTTCAGCTCTTGCTTTTACACAAAATTGCATGGATTTAACTAAATTGAAACCAATTCTGTAAATGTTTCTGAAAAAAAGTGCTGTACTTAACTTTGCTGTTGAGTTCTGTATTTTTTCAACAGACACAACTCTTCTTCCTGTATGTAACAGGAACAGAACTTCGAAGGGATAATAATGATTTCCATAGTATACAGCTTGTGGGTCCTTCCCTATAGCATCTTCTGATAAGGAGAGGGTCTTTCTGAAACACCCTTAACTTATGTTTCTTAGTAATCTTCTTTTCGTGAAGTGATTTAAAGACAAAGGACAAAGCGCTGTCAGGCACAGTGAACAGAAGATACACTCTCATGGGTAAGGGATGGTCAGGAAGGCTTCTGTCTCAGGGTTGGGATTTCCCATCCATGCTGCACACACTTGGCTGGGCCACTGACCATTGTTTCAAATGATATGCTGTGCTGGCTCCCATGCAAGGTGATTTTTTAGTATGTCCCATTTACAGTACAAGCTCTTCTCGGAGTATCTGGGATACTAGCTCATTGCAGTTTCCAGGAATACAGGGAAAATTGCTGGCATGTGTCAGGAACAAGAAAGTTGAACTCCCCTCAGTGACTGAAAACGGGGCTGGACCCCTGTTGAAAGCATGTGAACTGCGAATCTTAGAGTCAAACTTACCATCTTCCTTACATCTCACTGTGGAAAAAAACTAGGGTTGTCTTGGTTTTTTGTACTGTCTTTTCTTTAGGGCAATGTATATCTCATGCAAAGTTTTGTTCTTTTACTGTAAAACCATAGAGTGATCTTTTTAACTTACTTAGCAAGGTTGTTTCTTAATGTTTTCCTTATTTTAGAGTGTCTAATTTATCAAGGAAGCTGCACCAAAGAAGGCACCCCTTCTAATGTCAGACAGTTTAAAAAAAGAAAAAGTAAAAAGAAAGAGGGGAGCATCAAGTGATTTGGGGCTGAGGCTTCTGGGTGAAGGAGTTATTAGAGTGTTAACTTCATTTAACAAGTCTGCTGCTATCAGAGCATTGGGTTTGTCTCCTTGCTTTTGGCATATTCTTTGCTGTACTCCAAGAAAACTAACCTGTGCAACAGAAATGAAGAAAACAGGAGAATAATGGGCAGTCAGTCTGAAACCCTTGCCTTTAGGACATCATTGCTTTTTAAATCTCATTTCTAACCACCTGCTCTCTCTGTGCTCACATGTCAGACAAACTTTCAGGTCACATCTGTCACCTGTTTTAGGCTGTTGATCTCC
Organism: Buceros rhinoceros silvestris; assembly: GCF_000710305.1. Lineage (NCBI taxonomy): Eukaryota > Metazoa > Chordata > Aves > Bucerotiformes > Bucerotidae > Buceros > Buceros rhinoceros. The sequence continues at coordinate 12,842 of NW_010400585.1, read as the reverse complement.
TAGGATAAGGAGGTCAAATCCATAAAATATAATAAATTGGTCAATATAATGATTGACTGGTGCAGTTCAATTTATTTATTAGTAAAAAATATTAAAACCAGAAACCCTGTCCTTATTTTAAGAATGATACTTCCAGAAAACTGAAGTCTGCTTTCATAAAGGTGGGGCTGCCTCTTGGCTTGTTTCCTACTTCCAGATTTCCTTTTTAACCATGGCAGGAAGATCATGGTTGTGACAAGAGGAAGAGGAAACACAGAAGAACAGGCAGTAGCAGTAACCTTTCTCATGTTTAGAAATAGGCTCTAGGTGCAAAAATAATTGTCAGCAGCTTTCACTGATTTCAGTGATGGTTTTGTTTTCTCAAACCTGACCACTAATCTTTTCATATGCATTGGTCATGAGTCTGAGACTCTCGGCATCCCCATGCTGAGCTGTCATTAATCATTCTGCACTTTGGAACTGCTTATGGCTTTCTATGCTGGGCAGAGCTTTGGCAGCAGGGACCAGCTCTGAGTGCAGTCCATTGTGAGCACACTCAGGATTTTTACAGACATGTATAAGAGGAAAGATAGGAAATAAAAGTTCTCCCAAACCATCTGTGGTGAGCTGCTGTCAGCCATTCCAGAGAGATAAGAGAGAGTCCAGCCTGATGCCCACTCTCCAGGAGTGGTACATATGCTATTATCTGTCTTCTGAAATCAGATGCAACTTTTTCATGAAGTTTATGCCTTATAGCACAAATATAAGACAGTATGCAAGCTCACCAGTGGGGAACAGGGTAATTCTGGGGTTAAAACACATAGCTAGAAGTCAAGAAACCAGTGCTGAAATTCCAGCCTGGCTATAATAACCTCATTATACTAGGAAATTCAAAGTTACAATTTTCTGTCATTACAGTTCTTCTATGGGTGTTGAAAGCTGCACGGCAGTGAAGACTCAAACCATTGTGCCCCATAGTGAACCATGCTACATGGGGATAAAGTTAGACCATGGAATAGTACATATATCCAAATCCCACCTATGCTACAGTGTCCACCAGTGGGACTGCAATTACACTGTGGGATCCTGAATTGCAAGTCTCCTTATGTTTTAAGGGACATGCATCCTAAAGAATGCAACTTTTTTACACTTCTCTTATTACATCAGCCCAAAAATGTTGTAATGAGTGTTCAGATCAGTTACACTTTGTATCCACTACATTTTATAGGATAGTGCTAAAAACATTAAGTAATTTGTGTTGTTGCATTCAGATTAGAGTGATCATCATCCGTCTTTGGGTGCATAAATGTGATTGTAGGTGTCTGTTCGTATTTTTTGTATTTTTTTATGGTTTTATTGGTAGAAGAATGGTTCTGCTTTGCACAGTGCTGTCCTGCATGAGGAATAATCCACAACTATGCTGTGGTCATTACATATAAAAAGGCAGAAAAGAAGAGCTTTTTTCACACCCAGGTGTAAAGTAGAATTGAAAGGAAAGGTTTAGTTGCAGTGACCTGTGCTACTTCAGCTGTCTGCACTAATGGGGGTGAGGAGCTTGAGTGCATCTCCTTTTGCTTTTTTACTGAGTTGCATCTTACTGCGTACCTTTGTTGCTGGGGACTGGATGGTAGGTTTGCTTTGTCTGGAGGGTTTCTGTTCTCTTTCATCTGTAATTAAAAGACTCATATACCACACCCAATGTCCTGATGAGAGCTGTCTTCCGTCAGCGCATCAGACCGCAGGGAGATGTGGAGTTCCTGAGTGTCAGGTGGGAGAGAGGTGGGAGTGGTTACATCCAATCTAACCTGGTCTGGTTTAAAGTTTTGGGCACGCTGTAACTTTGATTAATGAACTGTTCTGCCCCAAATATTTCTTGGATGTCTACATTACCATTTTCAATTGTGCTAACTCAAACAAACCAGCAATCAATTAACTAGAATTACAGTATGACCAAAACTGTAGGCTAAACAAAGCCATCATGAAGAAACTGGCTTTCAGCCCAGTATCTGCTGATGATGGGATATGAAACAGCCTATTGATTCTGCAGCTCTTGAATTCTTTTACAAAAATAGAAACAATGCTATTTGACTTTCTGATAGGAAAAAAAAATCCCTATTTTATTCACTATCACCACTTAGAAAAGGCAAAGGACATTACTGACCTAATTTTTAGGAGGTTGTACAGAGACATACTTTCAGCACATTAAGAAAACCTCAGGTTAAAGTTATACAAACTTTGTGCAATCATAAAAAGAAAGGCAAGTACACTGAATTTTAAGCTATATTTGTATGTCCACCTGTCAAAAATGTTGTGCAAACTTTTTGTGATATTTTCAGCTTTCTAAGCTTCCAGCACTTTGTGTACAAAGTCATTTGAGAAGAAGAAAACAGCTCTGCCAAGTTTCTATGCTGGTGACTGGCAGTTTATTGCTAATACTGTGATACTTAGTGCTTTACATCTGGTCTCAGATGACAGAACCCTAAAATGTATGAATATCTCAGCTTTGACTTAAAAGTTTCCAGTATTCATGATTTGGGGGAAAAATATGGAAACTTGGAACAAATGCACATGAATGGCTTAAAAAAGAAGACAGGTAACAGCAACTGAAATCATAATTTTCAAAAAGCTCTTTGTTTTAATTAATCCTCTGCTTTGGGGGAGCAGTTCCATGGTTTTTCAATATGTGAGGGTTGCAAATACAAAAAGCGTGCGGTAATTGTAAAAGCAACAACCAGTCCAGCTGCATTCCCTGTGCAGAAACTGAGGGACAACAAGCCATAAATAGTGGTGTCACCGCCCCTCTTTGCCTCAGTTAAGGAGTATTATTATTCTGAGCACAAAACAAACTATTGCTTAGGCTCCAACTGAAAGTTTCAAAGCCTCATAAATCTGCCAGGTCAAAGCCAATTTTCACTGGAATTTTGGAAGGAACTTCTTTTCTTGAGAGAAATATCCAGAGCTAATTTTAACTTCCTTTTACTACCTGCTGTAGCAGCATTGTCCAAAGCCAAATTGTTCTTCAATTGGAAGAATATGAATTTTCCTCTGATTAATGTCATTCTATACATGCTTGTAATTTAGCACTAACCTACTATAGCAAACACAAGCAGCACATCTGCAATGAGTATATACATCCTCCTTTAGCCTGGAGCCACTGAGAACTGTCTTCAGGCAGGGATTGATTTGACAGGTGATGGCACTAAGTATTGATGGGTTTTAGGTGGCACAGCACTGCCGAAGCTGTTGTCCCAACTGCAAGATCCCAGCCAAGGTGAGTGCACAACCTGCACAGAGCCGAGTCCTAGAAGGGGCCATGCTAGGTGGCAAAAGGGCAGGATATAGCACATGAACGTCTCCAATGTTGCATGACACCCAGAGGCCCATATGATTCAGTGCCATGAAACATAAGCAGGGCTCAGTGCAAAGTCTGTATGGAGCAGGGAGGGCTTGCACAATAAAAGGTTTGGGAATTGCTGGTGCTGGGGATAGTTGCTGGCTCCAAAATATTTAGAGGAAGGTATTTATTACTTGTTATAATAAAAAGGAAAGTCCTTCCATGAGGGCTCAGCAGACAGCTGAGGCAATATTCCGGAAAGTCTACTCAAAAGGAAGGATGTGTCTCTGTGCTCTCTCTTTGATTGCCCTTTTGAGACTACTTTTTTTGTGCTACTTTTTCTGCTTTGGAGTATCTTCCTAGATGGTAAAAGCCAGCCTTCCAGAAAGGGATATGGGGCAGATCAGAAATGATCTTTTCTTCCTCCCTTTTCTTAGCCTATTTTTCTTCCATTGGAACCTTCCTACTGTAATCTTTAAGTGTCTTCCTTCATGTATTAAGTGTGTTCTACATGGAAACCCTGCTGGCAGCAAATTTCTTCTAGACTGTATATGTTATGCTATAGGTTTGTTAATAGGCAAAAAACCCAAGATGGGTAATGTAAGATAAAATCTGAGGTCTCTTTCTTTCTGGGGATGTGTATTCCATTTTCATGGTTACTTCTGAAATTCTATTCTGCTTCTATGCAAGGAAATTTAATCTGGAGGTCACTAAATGGAGTAGTAGAATAATCATGATCAGTCCAAGACCCCCACAAAGAATGTGAAAATTAGAAAGGCGGCAAAAGGGTGGGTCGTAGAGCGAGAGATTGCTCAAGATATTTGATGCTGTAGGACAACCAACTTTAACAAGCATCTGGCTTAATTTGTTTTGTGGAAGCATGCAACAGGCCTATAGACTCAGTCTGTCAAAACCCAGGGTCTTGGACATAAAGAAATGCAGCATAAAATAGGGTGTTTTTTAATGAAAAGACAGAATAAAGGACTGCTTTACCAAGTCCAAGCAATTAAGGTAGAAAAGACAAATGTTCTGCATTTAATGTGGGTTTAAATAAAGACTCTCCATTGCTTGTTAACTCCTATCAAAAGGAACCTCATTTTGAGAAACATGCTGAAAAAGTGTTTCTTTGTCTTTCTTTGAATGGTAGACAAAGAAAGAGCTCTGTGACTCACTTGTTTTTATACAAAGAAGCAAATAATAGTGTCTGCATCTATAGGTATCACTTTCCGGTGAACCAGTTTTATGTCCTATCAGTCCATAAGATTCAGAAAAATAATTGTAATATCTATCCACTGTAACAACATGTTGTAGTTAAAACAGACCTTCAGTCCACAGGTAAAACCCCCATATTTACAGGCTTGCCAGCCTTATTTAGCTTTTTTTTTACTATTATTATATCAGCCCTGGCTGTCCCTGTGCTTTTGGACTAGTTCCTCTACCAGGATACCTCCTAACCTTATCAACATACGTTCTTATGAAGGGGAGTTCTGTGCAGTAGTGTGTGACACTGACGTGATTGTCTTTTGGGAAGCACAGCTGTGAGGACCTTCCTCCACGAATGGCAAACCAGATAGTTGTTAGGTATCAAAGCAAATTTAGCCTCCAGGCACAAGTGCTCTTGGTTTTTTTTTGCTTAATAAACTAAGTTGTCTTGTGCAACCTGTAGCAGTGTCTTGTAGGTGAGAAGAAATAAACAGCTGGAGGGGTGTCAGAGCTTTTTCCAGCATTATTTATGTCGATAAAACAGCCTGAAACTTTGTTTATAGCCTGGGAAAGCAATCATGGGCTGAATTAGTCACAGCAGCAAAGCTATCTGCTCAGCAGTAGAGAATCTTCAAATTGGAAACTTCACCTATAAACCTCGTGAGGTTTAACAGGTTTTACTTTATCTACTAGTAAAATCTATGGATTTTCGCAGAATTTAGAGCTTGGTTTTACTCTTTCTAACACTTCGTAGAACCAAGGTGAGATCTTCTGGCTCCTAGGCCTTTCTCTCTTAGCTTTTTTCCAGTTGCTGCTGCTAACTGTTCAGTCTGTATGGATGAGACTGTGATCGTTTGCTGAAAGGCAGCAGAAACCAGCGGGGCTGAGGAACACTGCCCCTTTCAATGAATGTCTCAGCACACTTCTCGGGGTGATCACCTCTTTTGTTTAGCAAGTTATAATCCCATCAAATAACTGAACAAGAATGCAGTTCCATGGCGTAGTTTACAAATCTGTCTAGACCAGTATTTTAAATCTGATTTCCACAAGCGCTGCATTCAGTGCATTGGTCGATGTGCCTTGTGAGCATTATTGCAGTAAAAATAATACGTGTCGCTGTTATCTGAAGGCCCTCAAAAATATCACCCTGTAAGTAAGTTTCCAATCATTTGATTTGGAATATTTGGAAATTATTCATGTTAGTTGCCCAGAACCAGGATGTACTTCATGATGGTTGGTAGACTAGAGGTATTAGGTAAACATTGTCATAGCTGACTGAATTTGTGCGGTTGCACCCTGATTTGTAAAGCTTTCATGAGAGGAGATGCCAAGACTGAAAGAAAACATGGGAGTTTCATGGAGCACAATTACAATTGTTTACCCAATTATTAGCCAGTCCTGAAATGACTCACAACACAGCTGCTAAGATTTACAGGCAGTTAACAGATGTGTTTGCTGGCTTTTTTGTTCAAAGTGATGTAGTGGGACACTGTCCTGGGCCAGATATATCATGAAGTTGAAGGCTTGAGGAAATGCAACAGACTTTTGGTTCTTTCTTGCATGAGTTGCTTTGAGTGTGGCTAGGAAAAAGATATCCTGAAGGTAATATCTTGAGACAGCACAGTAATCTAGTAACAGTATTCAGTGAAAGCCATCATTGTCTCTGGGACACTCTGAAAACTCTGGGAGCCTCTGATCTGCTATTTCCAAAGACTCCAATTTTTAATATGACTTTATTTGGTAACTCTTGCATTTGCAATAATAGTACAGTGTGCTGGCTGCTTGACTGGTGGAATTCTTCTTTCAAAACATGGAAAATTGATACTCAGTTATGGCTCAGAATTATCAGAAACTTTCTGTTACATTAACATTCAAATGTCATACTTTTTTTTTTTATAGATGATTGTGTTGTGACCAGAGATAGACTAACCAATATATGCAATGTTATATAAACAAGCATTTACAAGATGCTGCAATATATTGCCTTTTCTGAATGATGTTGTTTCTAGTTTTAATTTTGGGTTGTTCTCCTGTACCAACTTTCTATCCTAATCTTCTACACTAAATAAAAGGAATTAACATCATATAATAAAACACTGACCATAATGCTTTATGGGTTTTTTGTAGTTTTAATTTTGGGTTGTTCTCCTGTACCAACTTTCTATCCTAATCTTCTACACTAAATAAAAGGAATTAACATCATATAATAAAACACTGACCATAATGCTTTATGGGTTTTTTGTCATTGCTTTTTTTTCCTCTTTCCCCCCCCACTTTCTTTTTCTGTTTTTCTTCCTCATTTCATTATTTTGCTGGGATCTTCTGCACTCAGCTCCCCTTGTCTGAGGTTGAGGTACTGCATTTTTTTTCTCCCTTCTCTTCAAAGTACTTTGCATTTTTACTTTGCTATATGCAGCTATTCAAGAATCAAAAGCATCTATCTGTACTGTAGCTAGCAAGATCTGTAAAAACTATAAGAGATTCTCTGTCTTTCTGTTAATGACAGATCTTCATTTCAGGGCATCCTTCCTCTGGATAGATACCGACTGAGGTTAATGCAAGTTCCCATCTGAAGGTTCACAGCCTTGATTATTACAACTTCTCATAAGGCTTTGGGACTTCCTTTTCCACTGTCTTGTCTGCACTCATGTAGATATGTGCAGAATCAAACCAGAGTGGTTTCGTTAAATATTTGTTCTGGCTTGATAGCTTCCTCTGACCATTCTGCAATGGCTAAGCGTGAGTTTTCAGTTTAATTTAAACTTGCCTGCGGGTGTGATGAATTACATCTGCTGCCCATGACCTGGCTGGCTTTTGCCATCCTAGAATTTACCGAGATATATAAGTCTTTCCTCAAGACAGCTTTTTGCTGTGCTAGTAGGACAGCACAGGATGTAGTTTTGCTGAGGTTTGGGATAGCTGGACAGTGGTACAGCAGTTATCTGATAGGTGATTGGGAATGTGTGCTGCTTTAGACAGCGATACAGCAAAGGAGCTTACAGTCCTCTTAGCTCCCTCTTGCAAATCTGCCCCTCAGGATCCTCTCTGATCCATGCCCAGAGAACTGCCCTTGTGAACTGCCCTGGGGCTGTTGCTCTCTGATGGCAGCAAAGTAGACCAAATGTAGACTAAAGTAGACTAAATGCAAGGAAATATCTCAGGCCAGTTGTGCTCGAGAGAGCACAGAGGTACTGGCTGGGGATCTTGGAGCACTTAGCCCAGGGCTGAATCTGGTTTATTGCCTAAAAAAAGGCATAGTTATTACTCATTACTCAGACAGTAGTTTAAAACAATTAGTCTAATTATCATGGAGCCTTGTGCTTTAAATGGCGCAGTTGAAAGTAGAGAACCGCAAGATTTTCATTTAAGTAGTAAAAATTCTTTTAATATCCTAGATGAGCCAGAAGCAGCCAGTGGTTATATAGTCAAAGGAATCTCCTTCAAGCTGAAGTTGATTCCTGTAATGAGATGAGCTCATCTGCTATCTGAGCAACCCGTATTAGCAGTGTTCAAAAGTAACTCTTAGTTGTGGCTTAAAGTGACTCTAATGTACTCTTCGTTGTGCTCTGATTTGATCCTGCTTTTCTGTGCATGTGGACTCACCACAAAGCATGCAGCAAGAAAATAACCTTTTAAAGGGCATAATCTTGCAACCCCTAAATCAAACACACAAACCAATGGCCTCCTTGTGACAAGTCTTAGTCTCGTTTTCCAAATAATCAATTTAAGCTAAGAAGAGGCAGCTGAGTTTTGAGAAACAGGCACTTCCTCTGTGCCCAGTAAGCCTATCTGCTGTGCAAGCAACTGAACAGAGAAAAGCTTGGGATCTGGCTCCAGCTCTATTTTGAGGGTTTTTTTCTGTCAAGAGAAACTGGGTAAGCAACCTGAAGGGGTTGCAATGGTTCATCCTTAGCTGGTGGCTTTGACATGAGGAGTATGGAACGGTATTCCAGAGTAGGGTGACTGAAAGCCATCTTTGTCCATGAGGTTGAAATTAACTGCCTAGTTCCAGCCTTATAACCTAAAATACTCAAAAGAAAATTTCAGTGGGAAGAAGATAAGCCCTTGTAAGACTGAAACCTTACAAGGTGTTTATTGTAAGGGCGTAGATGCACACATTTTCAGGAATAGCCAGCAGAAATCTAGAAGGCTGTTACCTACCAAAATTCTTAAAGAAGCATAATGAAGTGGAGGTTGTGCTGAAGGACCAAGACTTCTAAGGAATTTGAGACCTGAGCTGACAGCATAATTTTGCTAGCATTTGATTTTACCAGAAGACTATTCTGCGAAAACTGTAGCTGCTCCGTGTGCATTTTTATGAAATACAGTTGTGTTTGTGGAGGATCCAAGCAGTTTTGCTATGTGGAAAAGCAAGTGATCTCAAAGATGTTTACTTCTGCGTGGAAATATTCCTAGACAAAGAAGGAATCAAACTCTTTTCCTAGTTCAGTCAGTTCTTTCTGTACAATATCTTGTTCTTATGTGGACAGTTCATAGTTGTAACCTCTAAACTTCATCATCCTACTCCCGTTCTTTATCTGCACTACTTGTTTCCCAAGGCAAGTGGCATGAAGAATCTTATTGTATTTAAAGTACTTCTACCTAAACGTTGTAGTAGGATTGGGTGTAAGACATTTTGAACTTTGTGATTAAAAGTTTTAGCTGGTGTTGCTGTAAAGGCTTAATTATGTTTCCAATTTCTTTCACACAGGTCTCTCATCAACTTGGAGGTAATTGAATACCTACAGGACACAGGCATAAAGTAGGTATGCTAGCATTTTATTTGATATTAATGATTTTACTGGAACATATAATTACCAAAATGGTTATGTACTCCTTGGCATCAGAATACATGAAACAGTATGTGCTATTAAACAGTGGCATAGCTCTAAAAACCCCCACGCTTAATAATATTGCTTTGCAAAGCAAATGAGTGTACCTGTCCCTGCCAATTATATTGTATCGTAGGTGGAATAATTAATTTGGACACTAGGCAAGGAGTGATTACAGATATTTTTTTTTTTAAATTTAGGCTTAATTTTTTTTTTTTTAATTTAGACTGGGGAGTGCCCAGGTTAAGATTACAGCCATTTTCCCTGTCTTACACCCTTGTGCATGGCATGGATGCAGCTGCTTGCTTCCCCCTTCACCAAATGATCAGATCTTGGTTGTGGCTTTGTGTCTTTTAAGTGTGTGTGTGGTGTGCCTTTACAAGTAGCAGTCTTCTGCTACTGTAGGGACAGGTATTTCTTCCCCAGGTTCTAACTCAGAACAGATAAACTTGTATTTCTCTTCAAGTGAATTCCAAAATTCCTCCTCAGCCAGCAAAACTTACTGACACAGATTTATGTACATTTAAAAACATTGCTTACAGTTTTGTTGTGACACAGCCAAAATGAGAAAAATGTTACTGTGATGACTGTTTCAGTTCAGAAATGCCATGATATTTGAGATCACATGTATACATACAAAACTATTGGTAACTAGTTGATATAAGCAGACTTCTTAGAAGAAAGGAAAATCCCAAATGGGAAAATAATGTTACCGATCCCCAGTCACAGTAAGCAAACCGCTTTCAAGTGGTGCGTGAAGGCAAGTCCTGACCACTGGTGTGGAAGATACCAATTCACCAGTGGTGCAAGTTCCTGACTGCAGGGGCAGCAGAAGGGACAGAGGTGAAGAGCTGACGGAGGGAGCTGGATCCCACCTTACGTGTGAGGGGAAGGCAAAGGTCCTACGATGTGTGGGAGATACTGTGAGAGAGTAGAAAGAGATGAGTGACAAAAAAGATGGAGGCAGAGGGATGGAAGGCTTGTCTCTTGCCTGTGCACGGGGGCGCTGCCAAGGGGACTGAACAAGCTGTTTGGGACCCCCCACAACAGGCAGTGCTCTTGCCTGTGGCACAGGCAATACCCAGGTGAGATGTTCACCTGCCTGTAGTTTCCTTGTCACTCATGCCACTTATTGGTAAACGTCCCATTTACCAATAGTCACCTGGATTACCTTCAGAGATAAGAGTTTCCACAGTTTATCCATGTAACTAATTCCTCCAAAAATGGGTGGTTCTTCAGATATACTGTTTTGCATTACGGTGTTGTAAAGACTGACCTTTAAACCTGTATCATTCTTTCTGCAGCAATGGTTGTGCTCAATCAGTCAGACAACATAAAACTGGAGATATTTGGTCAGTTGACTGGAATGATATTTTTAGCACAAGAAACAGAAAGCAGACTGGCTCATGATCAGTCCTTTGGGGAAAGAGAGGTAGAGGGATGAAGACAGAGGAAGAGACTTCTTCTCTTGAAGATTTTTCCTGTTAGTCATAGCACTAAGGAAAAACAAATGGCATATGGAACAGATCATGTAAGGCCTTTAAAACATATTTGCAGAGACTGTACAGCTTTTTAAAAGAACTTGGAATACTCTGTGGTTTGGGGGGTTTGTTCTTATATGTCCCATTTGGGATGCGTGTGTGTTTTCATTTGTTTCAGTTTGGCCCGAGTTAAATGCATCGACCAGTAGTTTGTTTCATTATCATCTTTGGAAGATCTATTCATAAAGGAAAAACATTTCTTGATTTCCCCAAAAGGAAAGAGTTACAAATGCTTCTCTTCCAGTAGTTTCATTGGAGGGGTTTTTACTAGCTTTTTTTTTTTTAATTGGCATGCAAATGAAGGCCAAATTTTTGTCCCCAGCACAAGGCCAAAGTGTAGTGTTCTGAGGCAAGGATGTGTGCTCAGTTGGATGCTGAATTCAGGCACCGAATAGCCCTGCAGTGCAGCAGGTCATGACCAGTGGGCTGGGATTACTGGAGCTACTAGTCACATCTGAAATTTCTTGCCCTTAATCTATTTGCCTTGTTGAGTGACTTTGTGAAGCGCCATTCCAGAACATTAACCATGGAGTCCCGCCTTCTGTGATCTGCCTTTCTGGCCAGACAGGACAGTGATGGTTCGCAAGGAAGGAGGGGTGGAGAGGGACTTAGCCCTTGGTCACAACTATGCTCTAATTCCACAGTGTGAATAAATGTTATGCGTAAGAATGGCTGTCATTAAAACACTTGAGGGTTTTTTTTTCTTTAGTCAAGAAGCTAATATAGTCCCACTTATTAAATGCAAACCTTTGGTTTGAAACATGGCCAAAATTAACTAATAAATGTTTTAATCTTTTAAAATTAATTACTGGTCTGAAGCACATTCAATGGGCAATGTTGGGAAAGCGCTCTGGGCATCTGAATTACAGAAACAGATCTTGCCAGAGCTTTTATTTTTTTGTTTGGGGTTTTTTTTTTTTTTTTAAGGATTCCTGTGAGAACAGGCAAGATGAGGGCAAACACTGAAACTTCCTGCTTATCTGAATTACTGCAATAATTACTTGTTTTGAGAACTTAAAAGTATGAGCTATTCTAACCTTCCAAATTTTCTCGTATTCCACGTGCTGTATATTAGCATGAATAGAGGGAGAAACTACGTTATAGAAGAAAAGCAACAGAGCTTTACTGCATGTGAATTATGGAACAAGGTTTTACAGGAAACCAAGAATTTTGTTAGGGCTTCAAGAATATGGACCACTGAACACGTAAGAATTCAGGCTTTATTTAAGCGGTTTATCTCTTCGTGCATGTCTTATACAACACTAAAAAGTAACTTTAAACTCACCTTTTCTAAGACGGCCAGGCAGACTGCCAGGCAGACTGCCAGGAGTCAGGTGTAGTCCCTAAAAACTCTTTGAATTTGATTTTTATGGACTGTATTTCAGGGTGGACCTGCCCCCTTCTCATTTTGGCAATTCGTACTTCTTTACAGAAGCTCTTACCATTTAATACCAATACTGTGCGTTAGGTCACTGAATTTAAAACCCGTCGTGGAGGAGAGCTTGGCGAGAGGGAGATGGGGCTCCGTCCGGGATCACAGGGGAGGCGGTACCCTGACAGCAGAGGGAGGGCAGGAAAGCCGAGTGCTTGTTCTCTGATTGCAAACAGTAGCTGGGTGGTTTTTTCCTTGTTGTTGGTTTTTTGGGATTTTTTTTTTTTTTTTGGTCTTTCTTCCCTGGGCTGTAATCTACTGCTCTCTTTGGCTCAGATCCAGAGACAAGTCCGAGTGGTTGTTCTCTCTTCCCCCCTTTCCCAGCCTCCGGGCGGGGGGAGGAGGAGGAGGAGAAGGGGAGCGGAGTCAGCTGCAGCCCGGGTCCGGGCCTGGCCTCCCTGGGGAGGGGCTGAGGCAGCGGCTCGGCTGCGGGAGCTGTATGGAGGAGGGGAGTTTCACAGACTCCCCTGCCCGGACGGGAGGAGGAAGTTTGGAGATTAAGCCGGAGACCGAGCGCACGG
>NW_010400584.1:64866-66353 GCF_000710305.1 Buceros rhinoceros silvestris | reverse complement strand
GCCCTCCCGTCCCCGCCGCCGAGCCAGGAGAGGCAACTCGGCTCATCCGTCTGTCTGTCCGGCTGTCTGTCCGGCTGCTTGCTCGCTTGCCCGGCTGCTGCTGCTCACCTGGCCCGCCCCCCGCCCCTTCTTACGGAGCTGGCAAGGGACGCCACAAAAATTTGGTTTTGGCAGCGCCAGTAGCATTTCAAACCGTTTAGCAAGCAAACGAGTTCGTTCGGCCCCTCTTTTCCTTCCAAGCATCATTTTAAATATGAGCGTAGAGGTAATGTACGGATATATTAACATATATGTACCGGTTTATTTACATATATTAACATATATGCCTTACATGCAGGAGGCTGGTGTGCATAATAAAACTCCCTTTGGAATGTGCCTAATGCGCAAGTTCACTTGCCACTTCTTCTGTTAAATTACTGAGTTGTTTGACCTCTTTCTTCTTTCTCCCACCCAACCCCCACTTTCAAAATACCAAAAGCAATTAGAGCACATTACAGGCTAAATCACTTGTTAAATTTCAGTTTTTAAGTCAAAGCCAATTCTGAATTACTGCAAGCAAAAAAGTACCTTAATTGCAGTAAAGCTTAGGGCACTTAACCAGTCCTAGCTGCCAGATTTCAGGATTATTGCTATTATAAAACTGAGCGGCAACACGGCAAGGAAAGACACCGATAACTTCCCAAGTGGGATGTGAAAAGAAATGGATTTTTTCCAACAGTTGAAATAGAGAATATGATGCTATACTACATTTATAATGATTGGTAAATCAAACTATGCATTTAACTCTCTGAGTAGATTTCAGGTGGGCACAGAAATTCACTTCAGGTTATTCTCCTCTTCCCTCCAAATGAATTAACAGCCTGAGGGGAAATCTTCTACCTGTCTGACACTAATGCAGACTTTCCTAACTAATACTTTTCACCCATGACAGTCACAGGTCAATCCCAGTGCTTGGCACCTGGGATACAGACAGGAGTAAACCAACATTTCCACTGCGTGAGAATAAACAAGTCTGGTGCTGTGATCACCCCTCCTGTTTTGCATGGCAGAAGGGCTTTTCACTCTTAGATATTAGCTAAGGGGCCATTAAGTAAACACTAAAAAAAAGTGTTGTCTTCTTCCTGCCCTGCTAAGTGAGGGTGGTGACTCCAGCATTGTAGCTGGAGCCAAGTCTCAGGTGAATTTTAATCCTTCATTATTCAGGACATACTGTTTTTTCCCTTTCCCTCTAAAATGACAGTCATGCTGTTAAGCATAATAATTGTTCATGAGTGAGCACTGCTTTTTGTCCCTCTTGATTTTGCCTCTAAGGCAAGCTTCTTACTCAGCAGAGGTCAAGGGTCACCTGCTAAATCATGCATACCCACAATCCCTTGTGAATTATGCAGTTGACAAACTGCCGCTAATGATTAGTACAACCTGCATTAAAACCCTGGCACTAAATTGATATTACTTGAGTGATGGATTACACCTCTAATGAGCGGATT
>NW_010400584.1:63245-64687 GCF_000710305.1 Buceros rhinoceros silvestris | reverse complement strand
CATTCTCGTCACAGCGGTTCTAAAAAAATATTCTCGCTCCTTTTTGTTTTTTTTTTTATTCCAGTGTTGCTTTCTAGTCCCTCAAACAAGTGGGTAATCTGTAAACAGCACCTCTAATGGGATTAGTCATTAGACTGCACCCCAATTAGTGCAGCCTCCTGTCTCTGAAATACCCAGTGCGCTGAAAGATAATTTTTTCTGATGAAAACTGCCATTTTTATTTTGCTCCCTGTTCTTCAGAGCATTGAAGTTCACTTATGAGCACCTTGCCTCTCTGCTGAGGGGATCACATGGCCCCAAGACATAAATGAATTTGTTGCCATTTTATGAAGAAAAAAGATGATATGATGGCTATGAACTTCAGTGCTCTTTCCGAGAAAGTCATCAATGCTTAATTGTGTCGGTGGGACAGAACATGGTCAGACCATCTTCTCTATCTAAACAATTGGAGTTGATCACCAGCACCAGTCGATCTTGTGGGCTGAGCCCCTGAGCTCTTTGGAGCCCGGAGCTTGCATTTTGTGTGTGCTTGTAAGGGCAGCTACTCCAATGTTCTGCAGGACACGGTTCAGACGGCAGTGCGGTGGCTCACCAGCATCTGAGTAGCAGTTAATTCACCAGGAGGGAGGAAACACTTAGTTTACTAAGTGTTTCACCAAATAGGAAAACCGTCCTGCAAAGGGGCTGTGCCTCAGCCGAAGCCACAGTCTGTCTGTGGAGTTAATAGACCCCTTGTGGAGCCTTCTCACGCCTTTGTCTGGACACAGTTAGTGGTATATTCACAACTGCCTGTCACGCTACACAAGTGCAGATGAGGCTGGGGGGGGGACCATATATTGATAGAATTAATTGAGCATAAGCCATGCTGACTGGCGGGGGAAATCACATGAGAGAAACAAAACACACGTGCCTTTCCAGTTCTGTGCTCTAACAAAGAATGAGCAGCTACAAACAAATAAAAATCGTGGTGGAGGATGTCAGCACAAGCTCTTTATTATCAGTGGCATTTCATTCCCTGAGGGACCCACACACCCCTCGAAAGCAAGGCTCATTTCCCCAAAGTCAGCCACGTTATACCAGAGAAAATTCAGTTTAAATAAATGCAATATTAAGTCCTGTGACAGCCTCTGACAGGGTCAGATTCAATCTCCTGGTCCATATTGCTTCCCCCTGACCACAGGCACAAGCTCTTTATTATCAGTGGCATTTCATTCCCTGAGGGACCCACACACCCCTCGAAAGCAAGGCTCATTTCCCCAAAGTCAGCCACGTTATACCAGAGAAAATTCAGTTTAAATAAATGCAATATTAAGTCCTGTGACAGCCTCTGACAGGGTCAGATTCAATCTCCTGGTCCATATTGCTTCCCCCTGACCACAGCCTCTGCCTTCCCTGCTTCTCCCCCCCTCCCCCCCCCCACTATCTCATACGTTTTCTTTTTT
>NW_010400584.1:55560-63212 GCF_000710305.1 Buceros rhinoceros silvestris | reverse complement strand
CTTCCTTCCCCTCTTCTCCCCCCCCCCCCCCCCCCCACTATCTAATACGTTTGATGTTCTGCAAAATGAGGAAAAACCCTAGCACTATAGCTATAATGAGAATGTGTTCTCGGGATGCCCATTAATTAATCCTGGGAGACCTCTGCTCCCCTGCGCTGTACCGTTAAAGCTACAGGCAGCTCAGATGCTCTTCCTGGCAGTTCCCAGGGATGCAGCAGAGGTGGAAAGGAGGGTCTTCATAGTGCTCCAAGGCAATGGCTCTGCACACCCTGCTCTCCTCTGCCCACCTGAGCCCTTGCCTGGGCACATCCAGTCCACTCTTGCTTAATTGGATATTTGACCTGGTGGCTTAATGGCAGCAGTGGTTACTTCTCTCTCCGATGGCAGGGTGTGAGAATGGGAAAGGCACGATGGGTTGGCATTGAGATGTTACATCAAACGTCAAGGCCGGGTGGATCACCCCATGCACATGACAGCTGGCCCAAAAATAGCAAAGGCAGTGGAAGTTGGAGGCACCTAATGAGCCTCCTCTTCCCTCACTTCGGCATGTGTTCACCTTACAGGCAAGGCCAGCAATCTTACTCTACAGAGGTCTCTGCTTTCCTTCTTTTTTAACATTCCCAGCTCTCAGGTATGCTTTGGGACAGCTCTACAAAGAAAAGAAAAAAAAACGTCACGGTTTTAAGCTGACAGATACATTCGTCCTAATATTGCCACTGAGGATCTGGTAGGGGAAGGGAGTGGGAAGGGGGAAAGAGAATTTTTTTTAAAATAATAAATCTCCAGCAAAGAAACTGCCAAGTGCACATGACACCCAGCTTTATTTTCTGATATTCATAGAAGAAGTTAACAGAACAACACAGAAATATACTGTCACCCCCTCTGCAGTTATTACAGGGTTTAC
The DNA here is from genome assembly GCF_000710305.1 of Buceros rhinoceros silvestris. Lineage (NCBI taxonomy): Eukaryota > Metazoa > Chordata > Aves > Bucerotiformes > Bucerotidae > Buceros > Buceros rhinoceros. The sequence goes on along the minus strand of NW_010400584.1, from coordinate 62,308 downwards.
AGTATCTATCCACAGACAGCAACAGGATTTGCAAGGATGCCAAGAAGACAACTCTGTCACCTTAGGCTGGCGTCAGTGACATCAGATGTAAAGTAGCTGTCACGTGCTTCAGGAAACTCATACGTGATCAGTCTTCTGGCGTGTGCGGTGAAGGCGGTGCTGAAGCTCCACAGCAATTCGAGGAAACACAGTGGCAGGTGAAGAGACATCAGGAAAGCCCACCTTCCAGCTGGCTAAGATCTGCAGTGCCACCTTCACAAAATACAATGGCTCAAATTGCCTCTTGCCCTATTAAACTACTCCTCATCTCTCCACCTGCAAAATAATCCTTCAGTGTCCGTAAACTTAGATCTAAAATTAGCCTGCTTTCAGGGTCAACAGACCATTGTGGACAATCCCAATGAGAAAAATGCTTTTTCCAAGTGTGAGCTGCGTATGAGAGCAGCGTCCTCTGTTTCTCTCTCTCTGCTGCCTGGTGTGAACACTGAATGTGTTCCACGCACATAAAGGAAATATATACATTTTTAAATTCCTCTTTCCACCTCTTTTCCATTCAGAGTCAGCAGGGAATGGACTTTGTTTGTACTTACTCATAATTGTGGTATATCAAGGAACATTCAGAGAGATGTGTTTCATATCTCTCCTTGAAGTCCATGCCTATTTTAATCTTTTCCAAGAGCAGTATCAGGTATGTCTCTGGTTGTTTAGAAAGATTTGTATCCTGAACACATGAACCTGCATTGGAGAACAACAGATTTGTTTTCCTGTGGAATTCAAGAGTTGTGGGTCAAAAAAAGAACATTTTGGTTATATTGCTCCTTCGAGTCATTGCTTGGTTTTTGTTTGTTCGAAGATGTGGCCCAACACCTGCTATGTCATATTATGTTAAATAGCTCACTAGAATAATATTCTTTTGGCAGCATCTTGCAGAGATGGGTGCCGTGTGTTGAAACAATTGTGCCACCCACTTAGCATATATTGCCCTAGTATTTTCATAGCTATGTACACAGAAAATGGGTTACTCAAATATTTTCTGTAGAAAAACAGTTTACTGACAGTTTCCATAAAGTGCTGCTTCTTTGCAAGGAAAAATCTTCTACTGGCTGATAAACTATGCTGAAAACTAGTAGTCTTTTAGTCTTGGAGCAATAACCCCCAAAAATGGTAATTAAAAAATGTAAACATGGCAATTCAGAAAACAGAACAGCTTTTCTTGAAGGAAAGCTTTGTAAAGAAGTCAGTGCTTTACAAGATGGGTAGCTTTTTATGCTTCTCTTTTATGTACAGGGCTTTTCCTCTGACCTACTTCACACATAATGTGTGGCAGGCAAATACTTACCATGATGTAATCAAGAAAAGATGCAGAGGCACCACAAATTCACAAATACTTGAAAGATCAGGCATCAGTGAGAGGGAGAAGTTAGAGTATTACCTTTACTAACACTTCTGTTGCCAGTTTCAGATGCGGAGGTGCATTTCCTGGAGTAATTTCAATAAATGGACAGTGCCTGCTTCTACTTTAAAAATAATAAAAGGTTGCAAATGTGCTTAGCTGTGGAGGAAAGATTACTAATGGGCTCTAAAGGCTTAAAAAAACATTGGGCATATAAAGAAAATTCAGAACATATTCATTTAATCCATTCCCTCATTTTGAAGATAATTTCTAACAAGAAATCTAGGAGAAATCTAACACAATTTTTCTCAATTGGCAATTCTGGAACTATTTAGTGTGATAAAAAGTAATACAAGACAATGTAGTTTGCTGAAGCTAAAAAATGCCTTACCTTTTCTGAAAATCAAACTCATTTGCTTAATGCCCTATGGTTGCAGAAGAACTAGCGTTTGAAGTGTTTTGGATTAAGCATGAAGATTCAAGCCAAGAAATCATAAACCCCATGAATCACTGTGGTTATGTTCAAATCCAACAGGTTGAGGCATGGTTTTCTAAGTAACTCTATTACAGTAAGAATATACTAAAAATGCACACAGAGATCCTGCACTGGCAGAGAAATTAGATGACTAGGTCTTTTCCATCTACACCTTCTCCATTTCCACATTTCTGTAGTTTTATTATTACAAATTATTTTAGGAATCCTTTTTCCTATAACAATGAACATACTTGTTCTCTGTTTTAATCACTGGGAGACACAACAAGGCTAATATTGTCATATATTAAGTAATTGAAACATTTGGCTTTCAACTGTGGTGATATCCCAGGGGATTACCCCCTCCTGCTGGGTTGTATCACTTAGACTACATAGCTCCTATACACTTTTCCTGTTTTGGAGGAACAGAGCAAAGCAATATACTGCCTAAAGGAAGAAAAAGGGGAGTCAAACTGTAGGGCTTCTTTTCCCCAAGCTTTCGAAATTTTCGGTTGTCTTTCTTCTCAAGACTGTTAACCATTCCAGCTATTCAGAGACCACACCAGTATGAACTCCATGAATATATGCTTTGAAGGCTAGCCAGGACTAATAAGGTCCTCACATTTGAACAAAACTGTGGTACTCTTAATCTTGATGAATAATCTGATTTTGATCTACATCCATCAATTAAGTTAAGTTGCCTAATGTCAAGAGCAACAGGGAGTTGGAAGGAGTTATGTTTTTGAGGGCTCCATCAAAGTCAAAAGGTGGTATGAGGAGCAAAGCACTGCCAAATGCCAGGAAAAGCATTACGGCATGACCTTCTGTGAACAAAGGAGTCTAGAAAACCTATGTACTCTACAGTTCAGAGTGGAAGCCAGATAGAGGCTGAAGGAAGTGGGTTTGCTTTGCTGCTTGGAGTTATAAAGCCCAGTGCTTTAAACTTCTCCACCTCAAGCAACTTTGCCTTAAGTGAGTGATGCTGCTGAGGTCACAAGGAGTATTTCCAACAATATGAGTTTGTGGAGCTGAGCCTGGATATAATGCCCATGTTAATCTGAGTTGTTACAGGAAAAAGGAAAGAAAGAGTGAAATGAATATGCACAACTAAACTTGGGAGTCATTATAGTTGGCTGAGGTAAAGAGTAATAGGGTATTGAAATGGAACCAGTATGGTCTACAGAAACATCTATGAGCTAAGAAATACACTGCAGGTGAAATGTGCTTTATACTCTGAGTGTTAAAATGTGGTGCTCTGCTTTAATGCTTTCCACAGAAACAAAACCCAGTTTTTCACTGTTTGGAGTAATCCAGTGAAACTGAACTACAAGACCTTAACGATGCTCTCTCCTTCCAGTAACAACAGATACAGACAGTGCCATTCCTTTTCTCAAAAAAGCACTTTACCTTTTTTTTCATTTTCTTCATGCCATGCAGCACAGAACATAATTACTTCACACTGTAGGCTCAAAAAGTCACTAAGCAGCTGATAAAGGGAAAAGAAATCAGTACGATTTTCTAGCTGAAAATAGGGCTTTTCTTATTGGAGCTGATAACTCTCACCAAGGGCTCCAGGCTTTTGTTACATCAATTTGAGGAACTCATAATCTCTGCATTATGAATGTTCAACCAGGATATTTCCTGCTGTAGTGCATCAGGCACCTTCGATATCACAGCTCCTGTTGTCATTGTTAGGTAAACAGCTTTTGACACGTTTTCAATATGATTACATTAGAACAAGTGGGTCATGATTGATAACCTAATATTCAGGCCATGCAAATCATCAATCATGGGAAGTATATTAATTATTCAATGTAACCGTCTAATGCAAGAATCAATGTTGGAAATGAAGAAAAGAAACTCACAGCTCCCAGCAGAGGCTACACCAGATAATAAAAAAGGAATACTAAATAACATCAGCCCATAATCCTGTTTAATAAAATCCATTTATTTAGCTGTCAAAAACAAGATACAATTATTTAAAAAAAAACCCCAAGATAATGAAAAATATTTTTAATTTTTTTCTTGTGGAAAAGAGACTTTTGCACTTTTATGCTGTGATTAAATGTGATTATTTACACTGTAAATAATGAGAATAGTTGTGACATATGAGAAGAAAAGCTACCACTCAGAGAAAACAGGTGTTCTCAGTTGTGCTTAGTGAGAGTAAATCAATTATGATAGTATGACACATGGTCTGCAACAACCCGGGGACCATACATATCCCCTACACATCACACACACACACAGAATATCAGTTCTGCATAGGAGGGGACTCATTCCCTCCTTAAACTATCCAGAGCCAAACAACTTCAGTAGCCCAGAGAGAAGGACCCTTCCAGTCTCTGCCACACTTCTAAAGTGTCAGAAATGGTGGCCAAAAATACTTGTAATGCAGGAATGGAGAGGCATAGCCGGCAAGCTCGGAAGGTGCAAACTGGATGGTCCACACGGCTGGATGTGTTGCTGAGTAGTGGAGAGACGCCTTGGTGGCACTCACTAGCTCTCTGCAGGCACATGTTGATCCATAGTTTCTGCTGGATTTAACCTCAGTGATTCCTCAAATAATTTAGCCTGCTTCAAACAGTCCAGAGTATCTTAAACATAAAAATCTTTGGTAATTAATGCCAGCATTACCAGCATCCGCTCAGGCAGGAGTCTATGTACGGACTTCTACATTTTCCTTGTAATACGATACCGCGTGACTTCCACTCCATCCTGCCGGTTATTTCCTCCTTTCATCACAGCGTCTCATTCCCTTAGCAATTTTTGGCATAATGCTTTTTAGACTGTCACTGAAACGATCATCACATAGCCATCTTTCTTTTAATTTTATTGAGGAATCCCCTTTTCATTGTGTTTTACTTCTGTATATTAGCATCAAATTTTCAAAGTATACCTACCTTTTGTTCACAGCATCTGCTTGGTGCCCCCCTGCCCCCCCCCACTCCCAAACAGAAAAGCATGAGATTTTTCACAAAAACTCCACCACACCAAAGTGAGGAAGAACAGTAAAGACAGGAACTTTCGACTTTGCCTATAAATACAGATCAACCTTCTTGGTGCTTGTCCTGTTTCAATCTGTCTAAGATTTACAAAGGTCTACGTGTACTCCCTGAGTGGTAGATTGTGACAACCTGCAATAGTAAGTCCACTGGAATGAAATGGTTACCATCACCACTAACATTACCCACACCATGCCAGTCCACCCCAGAAAGGCAATAATAATTTTAATTTTGTGGGTAATATCAAAGACATTTTATTCACTGCTAAGAAATGTATATATCTATATAGATAGAAAACTATCTATCAAGAAACAAGGCTTTTCAGGTTAGATGCAAGAAGGACAATGACAGTCATAGCAGGCTTTTGCAAACAGCCCCAGGAAGCCCTGACTGATGAGGCAGCAGCCCCATCCACGTACCTGCCCAGTGAGATACACCCAAAGTTTTCACCCAGCCAAACTTACAGACCTTGTAGTTTCTCTTCCTGCTAGGAAAGAACATCCTGATTTCAACACCCTCCCACTTCAATGGCGGAAGGATTTGGCAATGTCAGGATAAAGCTTGTGAAGAAATGCTGCCGCACAGCTTGTGATCTTTGGTCTATGGGTGGAGAGCCATGGGGGCACAGTGGGGGCACAGTGGGGGCACGTGACAGCAAGACCGCACAGAACAATTCACCCCCTTTGCCTCAGCAGGCTCATTAAGAAAGTCAGTCTTGATTTTAAAACAGAATGTTCTAAACAAGCTAAACAAGTGAAAGTTTCTCTGACTTCATAACCATATTTTACACATTGTCAGGCTGGCTGGACTTCTTGGATGAGCAGCCACCAGCTGCTGTTTAAGCTGTCGGTGTTGGGCTCCGTGTACTAATACTTTCCCAAGGCTCTGAATGCCTCCAATGGTTTGTCTTACCTCAACATCTTTTGAGTACATTTCTTGAACATTGGTTTCTGCCTGTGACCCCTCAATTACTACCCATCATATCAGCTCAGATGCTTTAGGCCCAAACCAATATTAGCCCTAGAGGCATTTCAGAATCTGAAGTATAATCTTTCTCCCATTTCCAAACCTCTCCCTGTTTAGGGACATTAACAGAACCCAACAAACACAAAGCTGTTGTAGGGTTCCAAACACAATCAGGTTTTAGGAACATAAGACTGGAAACGACTTCTAGGTTGAGAGTGCAGTTCTTTGCTCTTATAAGGACCACTCATACAAACTTTTTCACGGACCTCCTTCACAAACTTAACAGGTCCTAACTAAAAAAAAAAAAAAAAAACACACCATATCTAGACACCAATCTAGACTGAAACCTCACAGAACAACTGGCTACAGAAGGTGAAACTCAACAGCAGAAGAGGGGTGGAAAAAAAAAAAAAAAAAAAAAAAAGAGCATATACACACACACATGTGTATATGTGTATGCGTTTACATACTTTGTGCTTAACCTCTACTGTTTTAATAGATAGAAATCCTATTCTAATTTTCAACCACAAAAAGTTCATGACCAGTTTCTGCTCATTTATTCTGTCTTACCATTGTTCTTCTTCTCTGTCCCTGGAAGCAAAATGCTGCAGAAAATACAGACAAGCCCAGTACTCAAAATGATATATGCAGTTTAATGTACATAGAGATAGGAAGTCCCACTATCAAAAAGACTTTATATATTGCACAGACTTCCTCAAATTGTAACATGAATAAAAATCCTAATGTCTGCTTTCTAGAAAGATAGCAAAAATCGCAAAACACTTTTGAATCACAAAAGTTTGTTAAGCCAAAGCTTTAAATGCTGAACCCGTTCATAATGAAGGTCCACTGAATTTCATGAGAGCACAGACAGCTGTTTAACAGGAAAATGCAAGTTGACTGTGTTCGACT
>NW_010400584.1:39031-55458 GCF_000710305.1 Buceros rhinoceros silvestris | reverse complement strand
AGCCTGTAATAGGGAAAAAATACAGATATACAAAAAAGCAAATGTATTTAAATAACAGTTTTCCTAGCCAGTATATCAGTTATTTCAGAGGACTTGAAAGAAAAAAAAAAAGGGAGAAATAAAATAAATTCATCTTTCCAGAGAGGATTAAAAAAAAAATTTCTAGCACTAGTGGGTGTAAATACAAATCACAATAGGTGAAACTTTGTGGTCAAGCAGCAGTATGACTGTGCTTACTTATTGCTTTTCCCATCATTCCAGCACAGCTTCTCCCAGCCCACTGCCCTATGGCACTGTCACTCAGTTGTCAGAGGAGAGCATTGTGGTTCATCAGAGAAGAGTCAGCAAAGAGATTGTAAGCAACTTTCCACTATAACGTAGCAATGCACTTTGAGACTCTGTTAAAACAAATGTTCTGATCACTTATCCAAGCATTTGCAGTTTTTCTTTCAAAGCAAGTCAAATGATGGCACTAAGCAAAGGAAGTTAAACCACAGTTAGAGTATTTTGATCACTACAGAAGATCGCGCCACACAGGCTTTCCGGATTCTTGCCAACTCTTGTTAGTACATTCAGGCTTCTCCTATAAAATATTTTTTAATCTATTTTTATAGTTCTAAAGTACATTGTATTTACCCAAGATATCAGACCAGGTTTCTTCTTCCAAAATTTTAGACAGATTTTTTTAATAAATTGCCTGGAGACTAAAACTCATCTTTCTACTCTCCAGGCAATTACAGATCTAGGCATTCAAAAAAAAAACCAAAAACCAAAGTGTTTTTCTTCTATACCCCAATAGACAGTTGATTAAACACACATTATTTTTGCTGTGGATTATGTTTTCAGTTTTTAAATCAGAACGTACATTGGTAGCTACCTGACCTGCATGCAGCAATGGGGAAAAGTACAAGAAGTCATACAAAAGGCAACAGAAGTCACACAAATAGGAAACCAGTCAAAGCACGTGGAGCCATAAAGTCCATCAGAGAACAGAATTTGGCCCACAGTCTGTATCTTGCAGTTATCTGCGGCAATTTATCCATAAGAGTCTAGCTTCATCTCATTTTGAAATCAAATCACTACATGGATTTTAATCCTAAAAGCATAAATTTCATCCTGCACCTCCAGAATCAGAAGAGAAACTCTGCCAGTCTTGCTTGGCGTTAAAAGGGCCTTGGACCAGATTTTCCTTGCGGCTGCCCCCTAGCCAGATGTTCTCAGCACAGCATTGACTCTCTTCTAAAGCCACCATGCATTTTCACAATGCTGACACTTTAACTCTTCCAACATTATTATATTATTTGTAGGAAGAGGATCAGAACAACTCCAGTACACTACCAGGCTGACGCAACTCCACAGGTTTTAGGACTTATGCTGGTATCTCTAAATGGAGATGCTTCTCTTCTCTGTGTCTGATGCTCCTCACTCAGTAGTACCAGAACACTCAGAGCCCTGAATGCTCTCCCCAGGGTAGTTGTATGAACTTTTGTTTAAAAATCTGAGAGGTGGTTGCTGCTTTCTCTCACAACTCCGTTAGAGTTTTCACAACATGAACGACTGACAGCTGGAAAGACTGGACTCATTACCTTCTACCTGATGGAATTGATATGCCTTATTTCACAGGTGGGTTTCACTTTCTCCCTCTAGGCTATTCCGCTGAGAGAAGAACACAAGTTTTGGCCCATCTTGGAAGCTGTTCCATTCTGCATCAAAGATGTGGCTCTGAGTGGCTTTAGGTATCAAGCAGATTTGATGTGAGGTTTCTCACGCAGCCAAGACTGTAAATGCTTAGCCACCTAGTTGAGGGGAGGGGGATGAGGAGATGGGGAGGTACGTGGCAACTATATTCTGTGCAGAACCCAATCACATTGGTATGTTTGGGGAACATCTATTGAATAGAGCTCATCAGGCAAGAAAACAGAAGGAACAGCTCATTTATGGATCCAAACAAAGCTGATGTATGAAGCAGGCTCTGAGCTGCTCAGACTGTCAAGGCTCAGGTGCCTCTGAGAATGCCCAGAATCAGAATTTAGGGTCCTGAAAAATCCTAATGTAAAAAAAAAAAGGCAGCTACAGACTTAAAGCAGTAGGTGAGCAGAATTTTTGAGACTCTAGGTTTTTTACTAAGATACCAAAGCCCCACTTGGAAACTGGGTCCCTTCATTGATGTGGCGCTCATTTTTTCAGTGCCTTCATTCCTCTTCTGCAGTACGAGGATAGAGCACTCTCTGAATCCTCGTGTTTATTCAGGAATGCTGAATAAATCCACACAGCAAAATCCATGAAGTGATGAGCCTTACAGGAAAAGCACAAGCCTTTGAAAGAGAAATTACAATTCCTAAGTGGATTTTGCAAAGCAGATCTTCAGTCATCAGCAAGCTCCCAGGAAAAAAAAAATATTTTCACTCTGGAGCAAATGCCTTGCGCCTAGCTGTCTGCACTACCTGATCATCAGTGTCTCATCTACAACATTTTGTGTGTGACTGACTGTTGCTACTACACCATGGTGCACAGGACTTGATATGTTATTTGTTGTACAGGATCCAGAACACATGCAGAACATGCTAGTCCCTCACTCCACCCAGCTCCTCTTTGAGCTGTCCATGTAGTGGCAGGAAGAAACCCTGATCCTCTCCTTTTTTTGCTTCCTGCATCACGGAAATTGTCCGGAGTTCCAGAGAAATGTTTGCAGGCATTTGTTGCATGCAAATATCTGCCAAATAAATCACTGCATATTGCAGCACAACCCCTGAGGGGGTTTGTACCTATGGAACTTGCTACTGTCACTCTGCTTCCCCATATACCTTAATCATATTATTCATTCAGCAAGAAGGATGAATGTTACAGCATGAGACTTTAATCCCTCACTGATGAGGATCTGATTCCCAGAGAGAGAGAGAGAGAGCAGGAAATCCAGAGGAAAAAAAATTTAGGTAGGAGTCAAATACCATTATTTCTCAGCACTGCATTTAGGAAAGGATTGCATTGTAAGAATGTCTTCCTAAAACACTTCAGGAGATATTTACTGTGCGAGCACACATTCATTGTGTATGCATGTACGTACGTATGCACATGTCGGTGCAGGGCCTGAACCGCACGTTTAAGGCAGTGAATTTGCAACTTTTTAAAGCATCTGAAAAATTCTTCTATTCTCTCTGCCTCTGTGTAGTAGCTTTATGGATCACAAAGCAACTTCATAAGAATGTTTCCCCTGTCCTCTAACCCTTCAAATTTTTTCAGTAAAGACAATAAAAATGAAATAGCAGCAGACATCAGAGGGAGAGAAGCACAGCATTAAGGTGTAATCTAAGAGCCAGTCTTTTTAATGGCCCCAGTATGTTTTCAATGTAACAGTTCATTCGATATCTCTGCAGTCAATGCCCTCTGTTTGAGGGGCAATGACTATTTCTTCATGCTGGCCTTGACAGTAACCCCAAATGGATCCCTTCCACTAAGATTTAAGCTCTCATGCCTCTGTTAAAACTGCCAGTGAATATGCTAACTACCAGTTCCTAGACAAATCTAGAGGAAACTTGACAAACACTGTCACACCCCTTAATCTCCCCAGAACAGTTATGGTATAATACTAACACCGATTGATACTTCTGCTTAGCTACGTCCAAAGCTAGTTATAAATCAGCAGCTGAGAGATGCAAGGACATGTAGTTCATTACCAATTAATCTCTCCAGCAAGCCTGCTTACAGCTGGCTGCTATTATTCCAAACTCAACTAGGAAAGCATAAGAATCTGACAAAGAAGTGCAGCTTTGCATATTTTCAAACAAATCAGTAAAAGGAGCTAACACAGCATAGTCCAGTTTAGAGTTTATGAGAGGCACACCTAACAAAAGCTTTTTGTAGAGCTTTCCTCTAAGCGTGATTGAGTGATAACTTAAAGAGCTACCTTCATAATGCCAGATCTACTCACACAACCTGAAGATGCAGTCCCACTTTCTTTTCCAGTACACCTTTCTGATCTCATCCCCGCTTGAGGGATTGATTTTCTAACTCCATTTTGATGTAAGGTGTCTGCAAGCCTGCTGCCTGTCTCCTTTCTTGGCCTCATTCCAGGTCCGTTATCCATCAACATGGGAACGAGTACTGCCTTTCTTGAAAGCCCCTACTTCTGAGAAGCAGCAGCATGACAAAATTTATGAGTTACTGCAGCTGGAAATGACGGAGGTCTCAGCCCATTGATCAAGTCACCAGTTATAGCGATTAACTATAATAATAATAATATTATAGCAGTCATAAACTGCATTGTTCCTGGTCCAGGAAGGGAGTGGGAAAAATCACTTTTTCATTCAAAATAGTGAAAAGTACAGAAATTTATTCCAAAACCTCACCTACCAATCAGATTTCCCAAGTATCTGATGAGTTTGGGGGACTCACTACCATATTATCACTATTCACTGGTGCTGTGGTACATAGACAATATTTTTTATCCTTCCAGTACTTACCAGTCTCCACCAGGCAGCCTTTATATCCCTGTCTGTTCTGTAAGCCCCGCATGATTACTAGTTTCCCAAGTACGAGAAACCTGGAGCATAAGAATAGAAGGACTCAATGCCACCTCTGCTATTGCCACCCAGCTCTGAGTGGCCACGGTGTGCAGCATAGTGACAACCATGACATTCCTGAGTCATCATGGATTTGCTGTAGAAATTTAATAGGCAAAATACAAAAGATGGTAATGAGGACTGGTGATACAAAACCCTCCACACTTCTTTCTTACCATCACTGCCAAGCTAGGGATGAATAATGTTTTATGGACAATCTAAGTTTACTCTCTTGTCCTTTACTATTAATCGTTCTATGTCAATGAATGAAAGTACGATGGTTAACATTAGAGATTAGTTGTTGCAGCTTCATCTATAATTAAGGATTACATGTGTGATAAGATTTGCAGGCATAGAAATGATAAAGAATGTGTTGAGTTACAGTATCTGGCATGAAAATCTTGCTGACTGTGCAAAATTAGAGCTCAACCTTGAGCTGCTGCCCAAAAGTGCCAATTTGCTTTGAACACGGAGAAATGAAGGTAAGGGACCACATAATTTGAAACACTTGCAAGACACAACAGAGACCAAAGACCATCTTAAGTATGTGCTGTGAGACTTAGGATTTTTTACTAACGTCCTTAATTTTTTACTGAATTGACCTAATCGGGAAATGGCAGCATTTTATATTTTCACATAATCCACAAGGAAGGTGACAAAAAAGGATGGTTTCACACCAAGTATTTGCTGCACAGTACTCCACAACATACCACAGTCTAGATAAACGTGCTCCATGAACTCTCTGTGAATGGACCCTCTCGTGCTAAACCCCAGAGCTCCACTGAATTGCTCTACAGCCACTATTCTACATCATGGCCAAGAATAGCAATGACATCTTTGAGCCACCAGATCTGATTAATCGTCCTTGATCCCAGAGCCTTCTGCTTCTACCCCAGTGCTTCTCCAAAGCAGAATGTCATGACACAACCTGGTAGCTGCTCAGCTCATTCCCTTTCCCCACACCAGAAAGCCTTGCAGCAAGACTGAGCAAACCTTATTTGCGCACGGGAGAAAGGCAGTGGCTGTATGTTCTGTTTGCCTGCACGAAGCCACAGTTGCATGGGCAGCTGAAAGTGAGTTAAGTTTAAACAAAACAGGTGCTCAATGAAAAGGTGGCTAGGTTATGAAAACATACCAAACCCTTCCAAACTGTAAGTCTGTGCAACATGAATGTAGTGAAGGTATTCACTGCTGAATGGTTTGATCAGTTTGCAGGCACTTGTTTCAAGAAATGTGTGCAAGAAATAGTTTTCTCGAAACATGTCTTCAGCCAGATTGTTATCCTGGAAAACGCTAATTTAAGAGTGCCAGAATGTGCTGTTGCAAATTAATGACAGTTACTTTCTCAAAGGCAAAATATTTTATTGGAAAGGGATTTCTTACATTATTCACCACTTTTATGAGGTTACATTGTTTGGCTTCAGCCGTAAGTTTAGGACTGAAATCCAGACGCAAACACATATGCACTCTTAACCCCTAATGTCACCCTGGACGTAAAGGCTATTAGCATTTTTCTCTTAATTATTTTTCTGCTGGTAGAGTCTGTATTTTCAAAGCTGTTCAGCACCTTGTTTTATGCAGTGTGTGGATTTTCATGAGGGCACATACACAGTGTTAAATTACAGAGATATTTAGGATATGCACAAAAAAGTTCTGCACTCATTTTTTTCTTCTTTTTTTCCTCTTTTTTATATTTTCATAGTTTGCTGGCCAACATCAGCATAACAGCTATGCTGTCAAAAAAAAAAAAATATTCCAAGCAATAATAGGCAGAGTCTTTGTACAGAAACTCACCCTATTCTGACAGGCCATTTCCTTATTATTTTTTTATCAGGAGAGACATATGTTTTACAGGACAAATAGGAAGACACAAGCATTACCCGAGTGACCTTGCAATCCAGCTTTTGCAAAGCTGTGAAGGTGAGATGCCATGCCACAGACTAGGTTTTTATTCTTGGCTCCGCCAGCAGCCTGCTAGCAATGCTGGGCACTCACCTTGGCTCTCTGCACCTCAGTTATCTCATCTGTATTACAGGGATAAGGGTACAAAGTACACTTAGAACTATGGTTGTCAACAGTGGTGCAGTATTATGGCTAATTTTCTGTGGGAATAAGCCTTATTCCTTCTCACAGCTTGAATAAACTGGGGAAAGGCGGTGGGGGGGAGGCAAGTGGGAGCACCATAGACCAAACTGAGGAGGATTTCTTCTACAAAGGCATTACGCTGTTGTAGAGCTCTAGCCTTGGGGTTTGTGGCTACACAACCCCCTCTCATCCTTTCTGTGTGAAGGAAAGTCTTATAGGCTTTCCATTCCTGGGACCTGGCTTTCCCTCGACTTCAAAGTGTTCCTGCATAGCAGATGGCCTTGGAGAATGCTCCTCCACAGGCTGCATACATAGCCAGCCACCTATTTTACAGACCTGCTGCCACAAGAAAGCGAAAGGGCCAAGATAGGCATGAAGAATGAAACAGAGAAGACTAAGCTGTGCCACAATGCATGCACACACATGCATACATGCGCACCACATACATTCAAGGGTGCTCCTTACCTTTATTACTACAGCACAGAAGAAAACCAAGTGTTTTTTTAAAAAAATCTGTTTCCATGCTCTTACTGCCTAAGGTCGTGAGGTGCAATTCTTCGTCCCTGATTTTATGACATTGAACTAGATGAAGACCTGTCTGAAGTGACATCCCAAAAGACATCAGCTTAGACACTGCATCTTGAGCAGAGTGAAGCCATGACAAGAAGTTTTATGCTGCTAACCAGTGGCTATATCTCTTTGCATGGGCCTCATCTAGGACTTAGGGGCCAAGGTCAGTTTCAGCTTCCTAAGCTGATGGTGTCGTTGTTAATAAAGAGTTTTCATATTATTTTAATGGATAATTATCAAATAAAATTGTCAAGAAAACAAGATTCTCTCCTGTATCGTATAAAAATGGACCTTTCTACCTATAAACAGATCTTGCTATCCATACACATCTACATTTTACAGTGGCAATGTTATTGCCTCAATAACATCAAGTGTCAACAAGTTGCGTACAGAAGTCATGCAGTACCTACAGATAATGTCTTACGTTCACATGGATCACCCCTTCAAAAAGGTGAAATCACTAAAGAACTGTGGGTGAGGGAGCCTCAGCATAGGCTGAGGTAATCCCTCCTGAGGGTCAGACAGCCATGCCTGCCCAAACGCACCTCAGCTCTGGTACTACGTTATCACCCAACCACAGGGCTTAAGTAGATGTAACAAATTGGAAAGAGGGAAGTAGTATGTCAAAGAGAAAACTGCCCATCAGGTGTTAAAACTGGCCAATAGGAAGCCTGGTTAATGCATTGCTACCAATGGCTGCTTGGGGAGCAATATTTAATTATTATTCATAAAGATATTATATTTACCGAGAAAACAGTTAGCTGTCTTTTTTTTTTGGTGGGGGGGTGGCATTCCTTGATGCAAAAGGGGAGGAAAGGAGCAAAGAAATTGCTCAGTAAAGGCCCTCAGAGACTGTACCTTGTTAACATACGAATCTGGTGTGAGTTCTTTGTCAGTTTAAAGAGGGGCTGACAGATATGTGAACTCTTGTAGCCCTATACTGGGCTTTCAGTTGGTAGCTCTATTTGTCATGTTAGGAAAAACCATAAATAAGAACCCATGATATATCTATTTTATGTTCTTCATCATTTTATATACTTTCATCACACTCACTCCTAATCGTTCTCTCATACTGTAATCTTAATTCTCCCCAGACACAGTTTGTGCAATGTCTTTAATAATAACTTCCATTTCTTCTAACCATTGCCCCTCCTATTTATGCTCTATATTTTCAGTTATAATTATATGATGACAATCCAGTATTTTCAGTGCTCTCTAGTCCTTGATTTTAATATTTTTCTTGCGTTTTTGCCACTGCTGCTCACTGATCCGTCCACCAACAGCCAAGCCCTTTTCTGCAGTGGCTGCAGTTCATTTAGAACCCAGCAATGTGAACAAAGTAGATCAAATTATTCCTTGCAATATGTATTACCATGTATTTGTCAGCACTGAATTTCATCTGACATCATGCTCCCCAGCCACCTAGCTTTGCTAAGTCCCAACAGAGTTCCTTACAGTCTCATTTCATCTGGACTAACCTAAATAATTTTGCAGATTTTGCAACCCCGGCATTTTTCCTCCCCCACTTCTTACAAATTATAAACGGATCTGTTAAACACTTGGGACCACACAGAGCAACGTTGTCATATCATGCTGAAAATGGACATTTATTCCAACTCCTTTTTGGCCTCAGAGTGAGCCATGATCGGTGACAGAATTTCACCTCTTCCCTCCCCTAAAATGACCGGATTTTGTTGACTTGATTTTCTTAGCAGCGTTTTTGAAAAATGAAAACTGTACCTGCTAGTTCTCAGAAGCTGAAGACAACAAGTAGCCCTAACCAACCTCTCAGGCGCTGAAGGTATTCATTTGGATGGATACCTCATCTTTTGACATCTCCGCTTCCTTGGTCAGGAAAAGTATCCCGGAATGCTTGCCCTCTTTTATGCTCTTCTCTAGGCATCCGCTATTGGCCACTTCTGAGACAGAAGCTGGGATAAATGTCCTTTGGTTCTTATGCGGTAATCTCATCTTCATTATCTGAAATATTAGGTTTCAGGTTGGGTTTTCCCCAGTCTCCCTGTGATGACAAATGATTTAAAGAAAACATTAAGACAAAAATGCTCAAAAGTGGCTGGTTTTGGATGGCATAGGATGACAGCTTTGTATCATGTCTGAATGTAAATAACTTCCTCCTTACTCTCACCTTCGAATCTTTAATGGAGACAGTAAAATAAGACAAATCTTATATTAGTACATGCTGGAGCCCATCAATCATTTCCCTTCCTCAACAGAATATGATTACCTTGGTTTATGATTTTTCCTACAGTTTTGAATCCACATGACAGTGTCCATACTCAACCACCTTTCAATGAATTAAAAATATTTTTAGATGCACATAGTGTTTCCCATGTTGTTATTATCTGTATGCTCTGAATATTTTTTTAAGGGAAGAAAAATAGCAGGCAAATGCTTCTATAAAGCAAATAGTTTATAAACCCATGCCCATGGCCAGAGCTCCACAGAAGCTCTATTTCTTTCTTTTCTTATCATATTTGTTGTTTTATGGTGTTAGAAGACAAGCTAGACAAAGTATTCAGTCGCCTTTCTATATTGGAGATTATTACAACATTTGCCGTTATTTAACACCAGATTTGAGTGGCTCAGTCCTAGACTCTCCCACTGGCATCAGTTAAAAGTCCTTGAGCATTAACATCAAACTCTACCTTTATTGATACTTTAAATCAGAAGCTGAAGAGTCTGGACAAAGGGCAAATTAACGGCATTTGCGTTCAGTTGGTTTTTGTGCCAAGGTGGATATGTATGCTTTTGACAGTAGGAAGATTAATCAGCAGTGGATATTTGGGTAATATTCCTCCTCTGGGCCTGTTACTTGCTGCCAGTTTTTCAGAAATATGTGAGGTTTAGAGCACTGGTGATTAGGCTTTGTACTTTTGGCACAAGGTCTGACATCTGGACCACCCAGGTGAAAGTCCACAGCAGTTCAGGAATAAGTTGATTTTAAATGCCTGGGAATGTCCCATTCCAAAATGATGTTTGAGAGCTGATATGTGAATTCTGCATATGCTGCAAACATCTGCTTATGCTCCAAGCTCAGAAGAAGACCTCTGAAATAAAAGAATAAACACAATAATAACCACAACTAATTTGTGGTTTTCAAGAGCCCAAACCCTAGACCCCCAAATCTGAGTGTTACAAAAAAAAAAAAACTTAAAAGGCAGGTTAAGGCGACTGCTCTGGGATTCTTTATCATTTTTGACTGCTGTTTAGCCTGGAGATGCCATGTTACACCCACAAATCACATGTTCAGTAACCAATCCACCCAGCCACAGCCAGCCAGTAATTGTTTGCTGCACAAACTCTGTAACACTTCATTAGTTCTGCCACACATCTACTTCCACTGAAGGTAACTTTCCAAAATGAAAAAGCAGAGGGCAACATTACAACATCCATCTATTTTTAGTGCAACTTTAAAAAAAAAATACAGGAAATGCAGTTGAGGAAAAGGGCTGCTCGCACTATAGTTTACAATTTAAAGTGAAAATATGGCCTAAGTGTTGGGTTTTTTTCTGTCAATCTTACATTTCTCCAATGAGACTGTGAGAAATGTGCAAAGTTATGTGATCATTTCTGACAGGTCTTGGCAGCTGGGCAGGCAAGCATTGGAAAGGATATCTCTCTCCCGATCCAAGATTAAATTTGGACTGAAACACAGGGCTCATTTAGGCAGCAATTAAAGGACCTTATAGACTGAGGGAGAATGAAATGATAAATGCAAAGAGGCTTATTTAATGGGGATATTAAGTAAACTGCTGGTAAAAATGCCCATTTATCATCCACTGATTCCTAATTGGTTTCCTGTTCCTGCCTGCATGTGGCATTTTCAGAAGGAATTACCTTCCTTTAGTGCGACTGTTGCAAATGCAATAAATCAAGCCCATAGATTTCTAGCTAATTTAGATGGAGACTAAATTGGAGCCAAAGCATGCAAGAGTGCTTGCAATTAATGTTCATTACAACTTTTAGCTTCAAAAACAGGAAGGGTCATTTTAATGCACCATTCCCAAGCTAGGACACTGTTTCAGGAGTTGGCCACCCTTTGTATGCTCAACAAAAAGTCACTTGCCTTTGTAAGCAATTGATCTTCCTAAAAACTTCCAAGGAATCCATGTTGATGTGTAGCAACCCTTTAAACACCTGTACTTCAAGAAAATTCCCTGTCTTTCCTTTTCAGTACATGCCTCATCTCTCTATAAAGACCAACCTACACAAAAACAGCCACCTCATTCCAGCAACATAAACTTTATTTTCACCAGGTAAGGTGAGAAGGTATTTTCTATCTGAAAAATAAAGTAAACTGCAGTTTCCCAAACAGCAACTTCAGTAGAAGGTCTACTGTCTTTCAGCATATTCCTTTTCCAAGGGTTTAGCTTTGGAGAAGAGGAAATAAAAAAAAATCTTGCTAGCGTGGGAATTTCTTTGTTTTGCCATTCTCACAAGGTGCCTTAGAGATGGAGTCTGTGCATCATTGTATGGCATTTTATTGTTGGATACAGCAAGCTACTTTTCAAAACACACACAGTCACCCAGCTGCGTGTGCAGCTTTTGGCATTTGCTCCACTTGAATGTAGCCCTGACATGCAGCACTATGAGCATAAACAAAACTTGGTTAGCTGTTGTGAGTTCCAAATAAAGCAAAAAGAACAACAACAACAAAAAATATCCCACTTCCTGAATCCTCTGGAGTTCATGGCATTTCTTTATATTCAGTAGAAAGAAAATGAGGTTTACTGGGTCTTAATCCCCTCCAAATTTTTTCTGTATATGATAAGATTCTCCTTGTTTCTCTTATCCAGTGAAAGAAAGGGTTGTTTGGTTATTTTGCTTCCAAAAGTACAAGTGACATAATCTAAGTACCTTATAGCAATCAAGAGAAATAGATTTAGAAACAGTCTCTATCCTTGGTGTCACAGAACAGGTGACAATCTCTTTCACTTAGACTTGAACCCAGCTACAGTCAGGTTTTTTGTTCTCTCTTCTGCTTGGTCATTTACCATTTAATTCCTTGTTTTCCTTTTGGATCACCGCTCACTGAATTAACATTCAGAATTTACAGCCTTCAGAGTTGGTATGTGTGTTGCAAATGATCAGTTTTGAGTGGGATAGGTTGAAACCCAAGTGGGTGATAAAGAAATCCATTAACTTACTGACACACAAATCTTCCATCTTCTGCTGTAATGTACCCATGAATGGTTAAAGGCCATTGGGGAAGATGAGGGTTACACTTACTCTCCTCCCCCAACCATATGTAGATAAATATTCATTGGAAAAATAACCTGACATGGAAATATAAATGTTGGTATTAATGCCCATACCGAGAGCCCATGCTGTGAAGGAAATGGGCTCGCAATCTGAAGATCCAATTTCCTTTTTCCAGGCTCTGCTACCAGCTTACTATTTCACCATACACAGTACACTTCATTTTTCTGTGTCTCATCTTCTCCCTCACAAAAGCGTGACTGCATTCCACGGGTAGGGATTACCATATACAAGCACTAACTACTTTCATTTGTTTAATTTTAAGCAGCTTCAGGATATTTACCCTGAATGGCAGGAGCTCAGAGAAACATTGAGGCAGGCCTTGGAATGCTCTGTCATCATGGAAAGCAAGGAGTAAATGTTTCTGAAGTGAAACAGCCTGTCTAGCTCTTGCCCCAGCCACAGTTCTGTTTCCACACTTGCTGCACACACAACTGAAATGACTTACACAGTGTTAAAGCAAAGTGCAGGTTACACAGGGAGGGAAAGTACTTAAGTTTGCCATTTTCCCTAGTGATTCCTGTTGGTTTGATATTTGACGAAGCCAGCTGGGGCTCCAGGCAATGGAAGTTCACATTTAATTTACAACACTTGACACAATAGAAAGTTACACTTTTAAAGTACTTACTTCCTTCTTTTCCTCCTTTTACATTACTCTAATACCTTAATACATCAAGGCCTCCCCCCGTCCTGCACATCTCTTTTCCCTGCTCCCAGCCTACCCTCCACACTTAGATAGTGACACCTGACATTCGTAGGGATTCAGCCAGACCTTCACCAAAGCAAAAGCAGACCCTCTATGAGCCTAGGACACCTCCAGGAGGACATGAAGCGGGGCCAATGTCCCACTTTGACTTTTCCAAGCCTTGCCTCACCCAGGTGTCAACGACTGGGTCACAGCCAGCAAGAATTGCGAGCTCCCTTATCTTTCATCCAGCC
The DNA here is from genome assembly GCF_000710305.1 of Buceros rhinoceros silvestris. Classification (NCBI taxonomy): domain Eukaryota; kingdom Metazoa; phylum Chordata; class Aves; order Bucerotiformes; family Bucerotidae; genus Buceros; species Buceros rhinoceros. Next base: position 42,025 of record NW_010400584.1, on the reverse strand, counting down.
TACACGGTGAAACTCTTTTCCAGTTTCTTCTTCTAATCATTATAAGGCTAGAAGCAGATTTTTCCTAGCAGAGCATCTAAAACTGTTGGGGCCTGGTCCACTGAGCTATCACACTTCAAAAGGCAGGAACTGCAGATCTTGGACTACGGTTCTCAATTCCAAATAACTGACTGGAGCTAGATCTCACATTAATGAGGTTTACACTCAATTAATGCCACTGACTCTAGTGGAGCTACTGATGTTTTTTACAAAGGCGAGCAACATCAGAATCAGGCCCCAAACCTTGCGATCGGTAGGCTCTCTTACCTAATCAGCTCAACAACTTTTTTTAATCCACTTCAATTTACCACTCTCAAAGCCTCACAGTCTTCAGAAAGGAAGATATTTCAGTTTTCTTTAAACCAGATGCAGCTTGCCTGCCAAGCATTTAGTCCAATTAAGTCCCAATTTTATATTATTTTTCAGCCACATGTTACAATAAACAACAGAGTAGAAACCCACATATGGTTTCTGATATTGGAATAATGAAACTCAAAGAAAGAAAGAATTGAATTTCCTGTGGTTCCTTTTAAAAATATAAAATGTGTAATATTTTAATGGGCTAAAATCAGTACACATGGAATATTACTTGGTGCCAACTAAATACAAGGTTGTACATTAATGGAAAAGTCCTGATGATGTAAAAGAAGAGGCAGAACACTGTACTAAATAACTGGGAATTTATTACTCAACCAAAACCATGTAAAGAGTTGGTACAAGTCAAATCCACTGGCAGAAGGGGAAAGCATGTTTGTGTTAGAAGCAGCTGCCTGTAGCCAATGGTAGTAGAGTGAGCTGATTCTGATCTCACATGCCTACAACTGAGGATTAACTCCAGTGTTTCCACAGAGGCTGCAAGAGTGCAAAACTGTTGTGGAAAAATCTTAATCAGCCCATGGTGTGATTGACTCCATCAAGTCCTCATACACTCATCAGCAAAAAGCACGTAATACTGCGCTTAAATGGCATCCCTGTCCCATTAGCAGTCCATCCACCCCGACGCAATTTGGTGTCTGCTTGTTTTGCTATGCAATGAATAGATTTGATGAGGAAGGATTAGTGCTGGTTAATGCTCTTCAGGTCCTTGAACACGAAGGGCCTGGTAGTGTGTGTGCTATTGGTCTTTCCCCTAAGCAGACTCCAAGAAACAATGACCACTGAGAGTGAGAGAGGTTTAGCTCTAAGCAATAGCCATTCATGCTTCTGACATCATTGGTTCAATCCACAGTGTGTCAGTAGTGATGCCAGTAATCATACATGCACCACGGAAAGACTCACTTCAGGGGCTATGGCTAATACCCACAGGGCATAGCCTTCAAACCTGCAAGTCTTAAGGTAAGCTGTGAAGACTAAAAGATGTTCAGGTGCAAATTATTTATTCCCTGTGGGGCTAGAAGGGAAAGAAATGCAGAACCCAAAGCCTCTCTTCTCCCTCCATCTCTTAATCGCTCGCCATGACTTAGGAAAAGAAAAAACATGAAATAATGCAGTGACCTGTGCAACCCACCTCAAAACAGTCCTGTGTAAGGAATGTACCATTATTAGCCTTCCCCTTGGCATACAGTAATGCCATAGCATTCTTCTCACCTGCAGGGTATCAGAAACCATGGGAGGGAAATAACTGCAGTAAGCAGAAAACAGCACGAAGTAAAAAGACAATTTGAGTCTCCCGGACAACAGTAAATGCAGCAATCCGCAGGCGTAAAGTGACCATTTCAAAATTAACCACAAGGATTTACAGCTGAGAATTAATTTCATCTCTATTATTATGTCAGGTAAAATAGTCACATTTATACACTAATTTATACGGAATCGCAAAGGAAATCCGATTTCATCAAGTGGATTAAGCATTAATGTATTACCCTTTCCATTTTTATCTTCATTTCATAAAGTGCCTAACAGGAGGTCAAATTAAGAGACCAAATTAACATTTAAAAAACTCATAGTGAATGCTGTATCACAGTGATTCTAACTACACTATTCTTTATCATGATAGTATCAAGGCTATTTTGGCTTTGGTATTGGAAATTAATAACTGTTATTTCCACAGGGAACCATTTTTCCTGAGTGTAAATCATTCAGCAAAGTCAGGCAGAAGCAACAAAAGCATTGCTCACTTCATACAAAGGTGTAAGCAGAAGAGGGGGGAAGAAAGCAGAAAGTGCTAAATCAGTTCTCTGTTCTTCCTGCGTGAGCCATATGAAGGAAGCCCTCACAAACCTCAACCCGTGTTTATGACGGAAACCAATGGAGTCCACCCTATGCCAGCAAATTGTATCAGTTATTTTGAAAGCCTTTCTTTAATTACTGATTATTCCAAACAAGATCACGTGACCATTGCCCATGAAAAAAGCACACTCAAAGCCTTAAACACCGTTACCCACCAGAAGATTCTCCAAATCAAATTCCAGCCACAATATTTTGTTTGCTCTGCTTGTTTTTGTTCCTTTACACCACAGGAGGCATTGTCCTGCTAACACTGTTTCCAAGTCTTTAATTTGCTGCTGGTAATTCATATTATCCTCAACTAACATTAAAGGTTTATCACTCCAATGTTATTAGATCAGTTTTCAGAGGAATTTCAATTTTATTTGTGTAATGGTGTTTATATGTCAAATGTGTGTCAAGTCCGAGGGCACTAAGAGTTTAATAGCTTGGAGTAACTAGTGAAGTCACATCTGGAAAACAGCATTTGTTGGAATCTGAATAATAAACTCATCTTACCATAATGCCAAACAGGAAAGATTTCTGTACAGAAATACACGGCTTTGAAGAAATATTATTTGTATTCCAATCTTCAGAAGTATCAGTGCCAGGATGTAGCCGGACCACTCAATTTAATTAGCTCATGTATTCACATCTGCTTTTTTTCCCCCTTTGCTCATAATGAGTTTCAATTTGGAATGATTTTATGCACCAGTGAAAATAGATTTACCATACCACATGAGTAGGGAA